>NC_091289.1:192046461-192349211 GCF_032444005.1 Ranitomeya imitator | reverse complement strand
CCTATTCATAGCAGCACTGCTCAGTACTGATGTATGTCACCCATGATGTTGATTTCTTGTGTTTAGCTCACCCTAGAGCGAGATTCACAGCTACACGCTCAGCACTGATGCATAAAGTAATCCATGATACTGATTTCTTGTATTTATCTGACTCCAAAGCTGGATTCACAGCTACAATGCTCAGCACTGACGTATAAAGTTGAACGTGATGCTGATTTCTTTTGTTTAGCTCACCCCAGAGCTGAATTCACATCTACACTGCTCAGAACTGATATATAAAGTCATCCATGATGCTGATTTCTTGTGTTTATCTCATCCCAGGGCTAGATTCACAGTTACACTGATTAGGAGCATCTAACTGGTCTGTAGGAGCCAGAACTCTTAATGGTTGGTAGGGGATCAAATACTTATTTCTAAGTTTATATAATTTATGCAATGTGATTTTCTGGATTTTATTTTTGATATTCTATCTCTCAATGTTAAAATTAATCTACCCTTAACATTATAGACTGTTCATGTCTTTGTCAGTGGGCAAGGAATCAAATACTTATTTCCTTCACTGTATATAATGGCTGGAAATAATGTTATTCTTCAGGTAGGCACACAAGACAGATGATCATGGAAAGTCCCCTGAAACGACATCTACGCTTTAAATACCCCTGCAACATAAATGCATTCTATATAATGTATTCACAGTGCATCGTCATCTCCCTGCATTGCTGCTGAATATCAATGTGTCTGTTAGGGATTCTCAATACAGGGCATAAATGATGCTCAAAAAAAATCTGCTGCAAATTCCATACATTTGTTGTGGATTTTGCCGCTGATTTTATACATTGCAAAGAGTAACATTCTGCATAAATTTATGTGCCATGGATTAACAATCCACAGTGTATGGATGAGATCTGGTAATGTAAAAAAAAATATACCCAAAAAAATATTTACTGACAAACCAATCGTTGAATATTAATCAAATTATTTTATTTTTAAAAAGGACATAACACAACAAATAACACTTTTTTATTATAAAAATCAATATATATCAATATTAATTATTAAAAAATAAGAATGAATAAAAATGCAAAAAAGTATGTGAGGGGGCCGGGGGCACGCCAGGACTGATTGGTAAACAATAAAATGTGACATCAATTAAGTATACATACTCAAAGAAGAAACCTATATAATCAATATAATAATTACTAATTACACGGCTGAAAAAACAAGTTAAGATATATTCTCACAATGAAATACAGTAAAATTATTATAAATAATATTAAATAAATAATATTTCATGTGATGATACAAAAAAACAATATATATATATAAAAGTCTATACACCCGATCACTGCCTATGAATTTTATATAATTGTTAACATGATGTAAGGAAGTAGTATCATGAAAGGAATAAAAAAATAAAAAAATAATAAAAATAAAAGAATAAAAAATAATAAAAAATAATAAAACAATAAAAAATATATATATGTATGTGTGTAATGTAAAAAAAAAACCCTGCAGATTTACCGCCTGGAAAATCTGGAAAGGAAATGTGCAAAGCATCCACCACATGGGAATAAAGTCTGACGTGGCCATGAGTCCTCCCCTGTGTGCTGCGGAGAGTTTAGGAAAGGAGATGACAATACCGCTGCCACCAATCCTAAGTTTCTGGCTCATACGGAACGTGACCGCTGTTTTGTTGCAGCCGTCACCTAGCGCCCCCTGAGGAGTCAGGAGGTCATGGGGGGCGTCATCAGGAGCCCCCCGAAGAAGCCCACGCGAAACGCACGTTGGGGCTGTTTTCCATTGCACTTTCACACACAGGCTATTATTTGTGTACTATACTTGCTATGGCTTGATCTATTGCACAAACATACAGTATGTGGGATTGTCCCTAATTTCATTATATATTGTGGTGTAATTCTCTGGTTATGTGGATGTTCCCGTCTTATGTGGACATCTCTAGCTCTGAGGCAGGTGACCAATATTTACAGTTTGGTTGTTACATGCTATATTATTATTATTCGCACATCGTTTACGCCTGATACTTTATAGTGTGGAACCGTGCAATGTGCTTTTTCATATAATGTGAGTTATTGTTAAAATGATCTTGTGTAATAAACTTGTTATCTTTTTACATATTTGGACTTTGTACTCTACGCCTCTTGTAGGTTATAGGTTCCGTTTTTCGGTCCAGTTGTACATACCACGACACTATAGTGTGTCTTCTTTCTTGGTTTGGTTGATATTGATTGTATCAGGAGTTGTGGGGTCGGGTAGATGACTATATAAGTTTTTTTTTTATTTTACCGTTGCTCTGGGCCCATTTTTAACATTCTTTCTAATGAAGAATTGGGGTCCAGATTGGGAAATTCATGGCAAACGACGGACACCACAGATGGATAGTAGCTGATCAGGTGATGGTCGGGCCCCGAACCCTCCTGAAATCGTCCTCTAAACTTGGACATGTGCGATATTAATACTTAATGGTTGTACCAACAGTTTTCTTGGAACTTTTTAAAGGGGAGGGATAATAGGAGCATACATAAAGGGACGGTTGCTAAGCAGAATGGAGGGAGGGCTTGCAGGGATTTGGGGTTGAAATGTTTAATAAGTTTATTTTGGAGTTGGAATTGGTTGTTATTCTCACTGGAGAGGTCGAATGGTGACGTCCTCGGGTCGGGAAGTGGTGGTTTAGCAGCATGGAGAGATGACGTTGGTGCAGCGAGACGGGAAGCAATGGCAGCTGTAATGTCTGGACAACAACTGAAGAAGAAGCAGAGCAGTGGTTAGACCACAGGAAAACCAGAGATTCGGTAAAGGAACACTGATATGGCAGAGTCGGGATTACAGCACAGCAGAGGAGGCTCGTTGTTGTAGCAGAGCCCAGCGAAGCAGCAGAGTTGTGTAGATGAGGAGACTCTCTGTAGCAAAGGAGCAGCACACAATAATGTAGCAGATTTGAGCTTGCCAAGTGACACACTCTGAGGTAGCAGAGCCAGGCAGCGTAGCAGAGTTAACAGCTGACGCACAGAAATGTAGCAGATTACAATTGTGTAGTAAGTAAAGACGAGTACACCAACTACTTGAATACTCAGGCAGTGGTCTGCCACCTGAATTGGCCTGTAAAACCTGAGTGTGTGACCCCAGATGTCGCGATGCTACATTTGGTAGCCTGACGCACATAATAACAGCTGCCGGGCACTGAGTGAAGGAGATGGGGGGCCGCACGATAAGCGGCCATTGAGGAACATGGGTGATGGATTGGGACACTCATGCTCTGGGTAAAAATTATTGTGAACACTAAATTTTTTTTTTTTTTATCCCTAGATTATTATTTGTTTCGTATTTTGTCATCTGTATTGAGAAATCTGACATTGAAGGCAATATGGTTAAAATGAGACATAAAGGGGATTTTGAAAATTTGAGATATTTTTCGTCTTTTTTTCTCTAGACGCAGCGCCACCCCTCCCTACAGGTTGCATCAGGCACTACAATGCATCTACAATGACATAACAGTGGCTGACCTGCAATACCACTCTCTGCCTGTTGATGAAGGTGGCGCTGTTTATACGGGGGGAAAAAAGAGTCAAAGCCGGAAATTATCTGATAAAACTTTCAAACCATTATTACATTTATCTTTGGACTTTACATTACAGTCTCAGCTGAGATTCACACCCTGCGGATATTTATTTTGAAACTTATTACTTTCTGGTTTAATTAAGAATCCGAGTCTTTTGTAATTGGAAGACGTTTACATTGGCTAAATAAGGTCAAAGACTCTAATAGCAGAGGTTATTAACATCCACTTGTAAGAGGAGAAAATATAAAGATCTTTCATTAAAATTTCTTTCTATAAGAACAGAACAGATTAACTCGCGGAGATTAGGTCAGGCCACGGGATAATTACGTTTTGCATTTTCAATGTAATCATTTCTTATCTGACTGGGAGAGTATAGAGGCGATGCTCGTGTTATCTGTTCTGCTCTATCTCACATGAAAATGTAACATCTAATATTGCAAGTGACGGAGAAAAGTCAGAAATCACAAGACTGGAACGGTACAGTGACTAATATCTCCTAAAATAGCTGAAGAACAATAGAACAATATATGATTATTTTGTAGCGTTTTTTTAGCGGTGTGACGCACTTTTTTAAAAAACTTATTTCACTGTTCTACATATTTTCAGACGTTGTCAGGTTCACTTATGAAATTAGACTTTTTTTTTATTATGATTTTCACTCCTGAATTTAAATTTGACAATGAACATTTTTCGTTGTCTCTTGTTTTCTAGGATATCACACTTTGCTCTTTACTGCTGCATATAATTAAAGCATAAAAGTTTCAGTACTTTGCAACATTATTATTTTTGCAACTATAAAGATGTAGGATATTTTACAATGACAATTTTCTGATATTTACTTAGAGGAAACTTAGCGACAATTCCAATAAGTAAAATGTCTAAACGCTATTGAGAATTATAGAGTTACAGAAATTGCTCTACAACATTTTCTCCTCATTCAGTGACAACTCTTTTTTTACTTGTCTCTTGTACTCTTGCATCGGATCATCTCTTACAATTGTCCACAGTAATCTGATGGATTCCATTCTCCTTGACAGCTTTTCTCCATAGCCGCAATGTCGTGGTGAAAACTCTCACTGCGCTCGTCGCTCAACAGTTTGTTAGGAGAAACTCTAGAGGCAAATGTATGAAATGAATCTTTAACCCCTTCATGACCCAGCCTATTTTGACCTTAAAGACCTTGCAGTTTTTTGCAATTCTGACCAGTGTCCCTTTATGAGATAATAACTCAGGAACGCTTCAACGGATCCTAGCGGTTCTGAGATTGTTTTTTTCATGACATATTGGGCTTCATGTTAGTGGTAAATTTAGGTCAATAAATTCTGCGTTTATTTGTGATAAAAACGGAAATTTGGCGAAAATTTTGCAATTTTCACATTTTGAATTTTTATTCTGTTAAACCAGAGAGTTATGTGACACAAAATAGTTAATAAATAACATTTCCCACATGTATACTTTACATCAGCACAATTTTGGAAACAAAATTTTTTTTTGCTAGGAAGTTATAAGGGTTAAAATTTGACCAGCGATTTCTCATTTTTACAACGAAATTTACAAAACCATTTTTTTTAGGGACCACCTCACATTTGAAGTCAGTTTGAGGGGTCTATATGGCTGAAAATACCCAAAAGTGACACCATTCTAAAAAATGCACCCCTCAAGGTACTCAAAACCACATTTAAGAAGTTTATTAACCCTTCAGGTACTTCACAGCAGCAGAAGCAACATGGAAGGAAAAAATGAACATTTAACTTTTTAGTCACAAAAATTATCTTTTAGCAACAATTTTTTTATTTTCCCAATGGTAAAAGGAGAAACTGAACCACGAAAGTTGTTGTCCAATTTGTCCTGAGTACACTGATACCTCATATGTTGGGGTAAACCACTGTTTGGGCGCACGGCAGGGCTTGGAAGGGAAGGAGCGCCATTTGACTTTTTGAATGAAAAATTGGCTCCACTCTTTAGCGGACACCATGTCACGTTTGGAGAGCCCCCGTGTGCCTAAAAATTGGAGCTCCCCCACAAGTGACCCCATTTTGGAAACTAGACGCCCCAAGGAACTTATCTAGATGCATAGTAAGCACTTTGAACCCCCAGGTGCTTCACAAATTGATCCGTAAAAATGAAAAAGTACTTTTTTTCACAAAAAATTCTTTTCGCCTCAATTTTTTCATTTTCACATGGGCAATAGGATAAAATGGATCATAAAATTTGTTGGGCAATTTCTCCCGAGTACGCTGATACCCCATATGTGGGGGTAAACCACTGTTTGGGCACACGGCAGGGCTCGGAAGGGAAGGCGCGCCATTTGACTTTTTGAATGGAAAGTTAGCTCCAATTGTTAGCGGACACCATGTCGCGTTTGGAGAGCCCCTGTGTGCCTAAACATTGGAGCTCCCCCACAAGTGACCCCATTTTGGAAACTAGACCCCCAAAGGAACTTATCTAGATGCATATTGAGCACTTTAAACCCCCAGGTGCTTCACAGAAGTTTATAACGCAGAGCCATGAAAATAAAAAATAATTTTTCTTTCCTCAAAAATGATTTTTTAGCCTGGAATTTCCTATTTTGCCAAGGGTAATAGGAGAAATTGGACCCCAAATGTTCTTGTCCAGTTTGTCCTGAGTACGCTGATACCCCATGTGTGGGGGTAAACCACTGTTTGGGCGCACGGCAGGGCTCGGAAGGGAAGGCACGCCATTTGGCTTTTTAAATGGAAAATTAGCTCCAATCATTAGCGGACACCATGTCACGTTTGGAGAGCCCCTGTATGCCTAAACATTGGAGATCCCCCACAAATGACCCCATTTTGGAAACTAGACCCCCAAAGGAACTAATCTAGATGTGTGGTGAGGACTTTGAACCCCCAAGTGCTTCACAGAAGTTTATAACGCAGAGCCATGAAAATAAAAAATAAAAATTATTTTCTCAAAAATGATCTTTTAGCCTGCAATTTTTTATTTTCCCAAGGGTAACAGGAGAAATTTCACCCCAAAAGTTGTTGTCCAGTTTCTCCTGAGTACGCTGATACCCCATATGTGGGGGTAAACCACTGTTTGGGCACACGCCGGGGCTCGGAAGTGAAGTAGTGACGTTTTGAAATGCAGACTTTGATGGAATGCTCTGTGGGCGTCACGTTGTGTTTGCAGAGCCCCTGATGTGGCTAAACAGTAGAAACCCCCCACAAGTGACCCCATTTTGGAAACTAGACCCCAAAAGGAACTTATCTAGATGTGTGGTGAGCACTTTGAACCCCCAAGTGCTTCACAGAAGTTTATAATGCAGAGCCGTGAAAATAATAAATACGTTTTCTTTCCTCAAAAATAATTATTTAGCCCAGAATTTTTTATTTTCCCAAGGGTTACAGGAGAAATTGGACCACAAAAGTTGTTGTCCAGTTTCTCCTGAGTACGCTGATACCCCATGTGTGGGGGTAAACCACTGTTTGGGCACACGTCGGGGCTCAGAAGGGAAGTAGTGACTTTTGAAATGCAGACTTTGATGGAATGGTCTGCGGGCGTCACGTTGCGTTTGCAGATCCCCTGGTGTGCCTAAACAGTAGAAACCCCCACAAGTGACCCCATTTTAGAAACTAGACCCCCCAAGGAACTTATCTAGATATGTGGTGAGCACTTTGAACCCCCAAGTGCTTCACAGATGTTTACAACGCAGAGCCGTGAAAATAAAAAATAATTTTTCTTTCCTCAAAAATGATGTTTCAGCAAGCATTTTTTTATTTTCCCAAGGGTAACAGGAGAAATTGGACCCCAGTAATTGTTGCGCAGTTTGTCCTGAGTATGCTGGTACCCCATATGTGGGGGTAAACCACTGTTTGGGCACACGTCAGGGCTCTGAATTGAGGGAGCACCATTTGACTTTTTGAATACAAGATTGGCTGGAATCAATGGTGGCGCCATGTTGCGTTTGGAGACCCCTGATGTGCCTAAACAGTGGAAACCCCTCAATTCTACCTCCAACACTAACCCCCCCCACACCCCTAACCCTAATCCCAACTGTAGCCATAACCCTAATCACAACCCTAACCCCAACACACCCCTAACCCTTATCCCAACTGTAGCCGTAACCCTAATCACAACCCTAACCACAACCCTAACCCTAAGGCTATGTGCCCACGTTGCGGATTCGTGTGAGATTTTTCAGCATCATTTTTGAAAAATCCGCGGGTAAAAGGCACTGCGTTTTACCTGCGGATTTTCCGCGGATTTCCAGTGTTTTTTGTGCGGATTTCACCTGCGGATTCCTATTGAGGAACAGGTGTAAAACGCTGCGGAATCCGCACAAAGAATTGACATGCTGCGGAAAATACAACGCAGCGTTCCCGCGCGGTATTTTCTGCACCATGGGCACAGCGGATTTGGTTTCCATATGTCTACATGGTACTGTAAACCTGATGGAACACTGCTGCGAATCCGCAGCGGCCAATCCGCACCGTGTGCACATAGCCCAATTCTAAAGGTATGTGCACACGCTGCGGAAAACGCTGCGGATCCGCAGCAGTTTCCCATGAGTTTACAGTTCAATGTAAACCTATGGGAAACAAAAATCGCTGTACACATGCTGCAGAAAAACTGCACGGAAACGCAGCGGTTTACATTCCGCAGCATGTCGCTTCTTTCTGCGGATTCCGCAGCGGTTTTACAACTGCTCCAATAGAGAATCGCAGTTGTAAAACCGCCGTGAAAGGCGCAGAAAAAAACGCGGTAAATCCGTGATAAATCCGCAGCGGTTTAGCACTGCGCATTTATCAAATCCGCAGCGGAAAAATCCGCAGAGGACCAGAATACGTGTGCACATACCGAAACCCTAGCCCTAACCCTAACCCTACCCCTATCCCTACCCCTAACCCTACCCCTAACCCTACCCCTAACCCTAACCCTACCCCTAACCCTACCCCTAACCCTACCCCTAACCCTATTCTAACATTAGTGGAAAAAAAAAATTCATTATTTTTTTATTGTCCCTACCTATGGGGGTGACAAAGGGGGGGGGGGTCATTTATTATTTTTTTATTTTGATCACTGAGATATAATCTATCTCAGTGATCAAAATGCACTTTGAACGAATCTGCCGGCTGGCAGATTCGGCGGGCGCACTGCGCATGCGCCTGCCATTTTGGAAGATGGCGGCGCCCAGGGAGAAGACGGACGGACCCCGGCAGGACCGGTAAGTATGATGGGGTGGGGGGGGAGCACGGGGGGGGATCGGAGCACGGGGGTGGTGGATCGGAACGCGGGAGGTGTGGAACGGAGCACTGGGGGGGTGGAACGGAGCATGGGGGGGTGGAACGGAGCACGGGGGGTGGAACGGAGCACAGGGGGGGTGGATCGGAGTGCAGGGGGGGTGATTGGAGCACGGGGGGGTGATTGGAGCATGGGGGTGAGCGGACAAGAGCACGGGGGGAGCGGAGCACAGGATGGAGGGGAGCGGGGCAGTGTACCCGGCAGATCGGAGGGCTGGGGGGGCAATCGGTGGGGTGGGGGCACATTAGTATTTCCAGCCATGGCCGATGATATTGCAGCATCGGCCATGGCTGGATTGTAATATTTCACCCGTTATAATGGGTGAAATATTACAAATCGCTCTGATTGGCAGTTTCACTTTCAACAGCCAATCAGAGCGATCGTAGCCACGGGGGGGTGAAGCCACCCCCCCTGGGCTAAACTACCACTCCCCCTGTCCCTGCAGATCGGGTGAAATGGGAGTTAACCCTTTCACCCGATCTGCAGGGACGCGATCTTTCCATGACGCCACATAGGCGTCATGGTTCGGATTGGCACCGACTTTCATGACGCCTACGTGGCGTCTTGGGTCGGGAAGGGGTTAAGGAAACGTTACGGCCCAGATCCTTATACCTTACACTCCCTGACAGAAGTTATGTCGCTTATCCATGTTATGTAAATAAAAGCTTATAACCTGATGTTAAATTCATCCATTAGTTGTATAAATTATTCTTTTGAAAGCTGAAATCCTTTGAAGTGTGGTTTAGGTTAAGAAAATAAATTGTCACCAATGCAGAAATATTGATCAGTTAATGGATACAGAATGGTCAGATTTTGGCAAGTTTTGTCGCCCACAGAAAATACTGTGATATTCAAACAAATAATTAACTTAAAATACAAATATATGTTGCATAACATTGGTGAATAAAGCTGTGGTGCTATTAGTGTCATATTTAATATTTTGTGTGACTTCCATGAGCTTGAAGGACGGCATCCATGCGGTTCAACAATGATTCATACAATTTATTAATGAAGTCATCAGGAATAGCACAGAATGCCGTCTTACCTGCCTCCCAGAGGTCATCTAGATTCTTAGGTTTTATCTTCCAAGCTTCCTCTTTCATCCTACCCCCGACATGCTCAATGATGTTCGTGTCTGGTGACTGGGCTGGCCAGTCCTTGAGCACCTTGATCTTTATTGCCTGGAGGAACTTTGTGGTAGAGATGGATGGATGAGATGGAGCACCATCCTGCTGCAGAATTTGACCCCTTTTATGATTTGGAATATAAGAGGTAGCTATTATTTCTTGATATTTTAGGCTATTGATATTGCCTTCCACCTTGCCAATGTTTCGCACACCCCCATACTGAATGTAACCCCAGACCATGATCTTTCCACCTCCAAATGTAACTGTTTTCTGGGTGTATTTTGGATCCATACGGGCTCCGGTAGGTCTCCTGCATTATTTGAGGCTGCTGTGGTGTAATTCTACTGAAGATTCATCAGAGAAATCCACCTTCTGCCACTTCTCCAGCGTCCATCTGTTTAGCAGGCTGTGGGACTTTGCAAATGCCACACGTTTTTGTATTTGCCTTTTGTTTAGTGCTGGCTTCTGAGCACTGATTCGACCATGGAGGCCATTTCGAGACAGAATCCTACAAACTGTTCTAGTTGACACAGGGACTTGAGGTGACCGGGCCTGTTGGAGTTCTGCTGCAGTGGAAGAGGGGCTTGCTTTGGATTTTCTAACCAACAAACGTTCCTCCTGACTAATTGTCTTGCAGGGTCTGCCGGACCTGGGCTTGTCAAACACATCCCCAGTCTCTTCAAATCTTTTTTTAATTCTTTGCACTTGACGCTGAGACACATGAAAGGTGCCAGCCACCTCTGCAGTGGATCTGGTCTTCAGCCTCTTGATAATCCAGGCTTTGGTCGCAGGGTGGATTTTTGGCATGTTGTCAGAGCTCAAGTTGCAGTTCAAGTGAAGGTCTGGGGTGCTGGGTTTCTTTTTATACACACACACACACTAATTATGAACTAATGGATGAATTTAACGTCAGGTTATAAGCTTTTATTTACATAACATGGATAAGCGACATAACTTCTGTCAGGGAGTGTATATGTTTTCCTCCTGTGGTACAATGATTGATAACACCTCTATATACAGTAGATAACACAGGATTCACGATTCACAATAGGTGATATCGCAGCTCACCTCCTCCTGTACAATGACTGATAACACCTCTATATACAGTAGATAACAGAGGAGCCACCATTCGCAATAGGTGATGTCACAGCTCACCTCCTCCTTCTGTACAATGACTGATAACACCTCTATATACAGTAGATAACACAGGATCCACCATTCACAATAGGTGATGTCACAGCTCACCTCCTCCTGTACAATGACTGATAACACCTCTATATACAGAAGATAACACAGGATCCACCATTCACAATAGGTGATGTCACAGCTCACCTCCTCCTGTACAATGACTGATAACACCTCTATATACAGTAGATAACACAGGATCCACCATTCACAATAGGTGATATTACAGCTCACCTCCTCCTCCTGTACAATGGCTGATAACACCTCTATATACAGTAGATAACACAGGATCCACCATTCACAATAGGTGATATCACAGCTCACTTCCCCTTCTGTACAATGACTGATGACACCTCTATATACAGTAGATAACACAGGATTCACCATTCACAATAGGTGATGTCACAGCTCACCTCCTCCTCCTGTACAATGACTGATAACACCTCTATATACAGTAGATAACACAGGATCCTCCATTCACAATAGGTGATGTCACAGCTCACCTCCTCCTCCTGTACAATGACTGATAACACCTCTATATACAGCAGATAACACAGGATCCACCATTCACAATAGGTGATATCACAGCTCACCTCCTTCTCCTGTACAATGACTGATAACACCTCTATATACAGTAGATAGCACAGGATCCACCATACACAATAGGTGATGTCACAGCTTACCTCCTCCTCCTGTACAATGAATGATAACACCTCTATACAGTAGATAACACAGGATCCACCATTCACAATAGGTGATATCGCAGCTCACCTCCTCCTGTACAATGACTGATAACACCTCTATATACAGTAGATAGCACAGGATCCACCATACACAATAGGTGATGTCACAGCTCACCTCCTCCTCCTGTACAATGAATGATAACACCTCTATACAGTAGATAACACAGGATCCACCATTCAGAATAGGTGATGTCACAGCTCACCTCCTCCTCCTGTACAATGACTGATAACACCTCTATATACAGTAGATAACACAGGATCCACCATTCACAATAGGTGATGTCACAGCTCACCTCCTCCTGTACAATGAATGATAACACCTCTATACAGTAGATAACACAGGATCCACCATTCACAATATGTGATGTCACAGCTCACCTCCTCCTCCTGTACAATGACTGATAACACCTCTATATACAGTAGATAACACAGGATCCACCATTCACAATAGGTGATATCACAGCTCACCTCCTCCTCCTGTGCAATGACTGATATCACCTCTATATACAGTAGATAACACAGGATAAGCCAATCACAGCAGATCCTGCTCCCCTTCCTTCACAATGACCTTTGCTCACCCTCATTAAATGCTTCAATACATAGGATAGTGTCAGTTCTGACCATTGCTGCTAATGTACAAGTGTTGTTTCCTGAAACAGCAGGAAATATGAGTCTTAAAAGCCCTTGTTGTTGTTGTGAAAATTGCAGGAGTTCTAATTTTTACTCTTAATACAGATTGTGATGTGTAAAAAAAAAAGTAAAAAAAATGTAAAATAATTGTAAAAGTAGGCCATTTTCCGATAATAGTTTCCCTTTAAAGAATGAAGGACAGAAGTTTAGATATAACATGACACGAAATTCCTGTAATTTTCATTCATTAATTTCAGGCCGGTATGTAATGTGAGGGGACTTTTTAAATATTTATGACAATGTTTTTGCCTAGATTTTTTCTATGACAGTGACAGATAATGAAGGCTGTACATGGCGGGTGATGCAGCATTATCGCGTCTTCCTGTGCCCCCGTGTGTTATCTATGGAGCGGAGCACTCCGCCGCCGTGCGGGAATGTTTCTGCTGATTCTCCCTCCGCCGCCGGTCGCCTGATATAGAATGGTTTTTGGATCCGTTCCATTTGTGTTCCATGCAGAGGAGACCGAGGGACAATGGCTAAGTAGTCTTAGAATGAAATCGCTGCTTAGCCAAGTAATAAAATGTTACATTTACAGAAAGAGATTGAGTAACAGGAAATTATTATGCACTGTAATTAATTAAAGCTGTTTACAAGAAATCTAAATACAATCTTAATGTCGATTTATTTGTTGACAGAATTCATTATAGACAGTCTGAACAGATTCGTAAAATGCAAAATAGGACCATCACCATCATCATCACCCGCATCTTTATCAGTAACATGTTCAGAAAGCGCACTTTTCTACATTTAAAGGGGTTCCTGCCCACAAGCTTTCAGCTGATCATATGTCTTTAAAATCGTAAAATAGGACAGGAGCCAAAGTTTGACCGTCAACCAGTAGCAACAGGAGATGCCACCATTCATGTTTGAACTTTGAAACTTTATCACTGATTGAATATGTGACAAACTAACAATTTTGCCATCGAGTTATGAAAAAAAAATCAAAAATATCAGCTGTTATGGCTGCACTTACTGTTGTTATGGCTGTACTTCCTGTTGTTATGACTGCAGTTACTGTTGTTATGGCTGTACTTCCTGTTGTTATGGCTGCACTTACTGTTGTTATGGCTGTACTTCCTGTTGTTATGACTGCAGTTACTGTTGTTATGGCTGCACTTGCTGTTGGTATAGCTGAACTTCCTGTTGGTATAGCTGAACTTCCTGTTGGTATAGCTGAACTTCCTGTTGGTATAGCTGAACTTCCTGTTGTTATTGCTGCACTTCCTGATGTTAAGGTTGAACTTCCTGTTGTGACGGCTGTACTTCCTGTTATCGCTGCACTTCCAGTTGTTATGGCTGCATTTCCTGTTGTCATGGCTGTACTTACTTTTGTTATGGCTGTACTTCCTGTTATGGGTAGCACGGTGGCGCAGTGGTTAGCACAGCAGCCTTGCAGCGCTGGAGTCATTGGTTCTAATCCCACCCAGGACAACATCTGCAAAGAGTTTGTATGTTCTCTCCGTGTTTGCGTGGGTTTCCTCCGGGCACTCCGGTTTCCTCCCACATTCCAAAGACATACTGATAGGGAATTTAGATTGTGAGCCCCATCGGGGACAGTGATGATAATGTGTGCAAAATGTAAAGCGCTGCGGAATATGTTAGCGCTATATAAAAATAAAGATTTATTTATTTTTATTTTATGGGTGAACTTCCTGTTGTTATGGGTGAACGTCCTGTTATTATGGGTGCACTTCCATTTTGTTATGGGTTCACTTCCTGTTGTTATGGGTGAACATCCTGTTGTTATGGCTGCACTTCCTGTTGTTTTGGCTGCACTTCCTGTTGTTATTGCCGCACTTCCATTTTGCATTTTCATATGGCTGCACTTCTTGTTGTCATGTCTGCACTTCCTGTTGTTATGGCTGTGCTTCCATTTTATTATGACTGCACTTCCTGTTGTTATGCTTGAATAACCTGTTGTTATGGCTGCACTTCCTGTTGTTACGGCTGAACTTCCTGTTGTTATGACTGCACTTCCATTTTGTTATGGCTGCACTTCCTGTTCTTGTTGCTGCACTTCCTGTTCATGTTGATGCACTTCCTGTTGTTATGACTGCACTTCCTGTTGCTGTGGTTGGACTTCCTGTTCTTGTGGCCGCACTTCCTGTTGTTGTGGCTAGACTTCCTGTTGTCACATTTAGGAAAATGGCTGCTGTAAATCTATATAAAAAGGCCAATTATCTCTGTAAGGAAAAGAAATACCGCTGCTAAACTTGGGTTGCTGCAATGTGTTGCGAGTTACTATTATATGGACTATTTGGTGGTGGTTGGAAACCCCTATAATAAAATATTTTAGTTATTTAGAGCAGGACTACAGAATACCTTGTGCTCATTTCTGTCAGACTACACAATCATGTCTGCTCTCTGACATAAATGGTCTACACTTGTTAATAGGCTGTGTCCAGTATTCCAGTGTTTGTTGTAATACCACACGACAACCTATAGAAGATGGTGGCGCTGTTTCTGGAAGTAAGAAAACATGATTATATACCATTCTTCTATTACCTGCGCTGTGAGGATGGATTCAGAACGGTCGGTGTAATTGTGGTTTGTTCCGTGATACTTAGAAAGTAGCGGGAAAAAGAACTTGCAGAATTACAATGTAACTGCATCGGCCCAAACCCCCTCCGGACACAATGAGGCTCCAAAAAGGAAAAATGAGCCTGGACCAACTGTAAGATGAACTCGAGAGACTTGTGTCTACTGTCAAACTTAACACTATGACACTGAAATAAAGGGCTAAAATCTCTCAATATTTCTCCTTTTTATAGTCTGTAGGTTGGTCAGCAGCAACAAATGTAAGAGCTCTCTTTACATTGTAATAAAAATGTTAGAACCAAAAAAGAAAAAACATAAATCTCTAATAAGGTTCTTGATGGATCACTACATTGTCTTGTATTATGAAGAAGCATAAAAAAACCCAAATTCTCCAAATTTAAAAATGACCTAAAATCCATATAAGAATATTAGATTTGCCTGTTTCTGAAATTCTCTGCCAATATAGATCAGCGCTGCATTCACCGTGCACTCTGTCCATATAGATCAGCGCTGCATTCACCGTGCACTCCGTCCATATAGATCAGCGCTGCATTCACCGTGCACTCCGTCCATATATATCAGCGCTGCATTCACCGTGCACTCTGTCCATATAGATCAGCGCTGCATTCACCAAGCACTCTGTCCATATAGATCAGCGCTGCATTCACCGTGCACTCTGTCCATATAGATCAGCGCTGCATTCACCGTGCACTCCGTCCATATAGATCAGCGCTGCATTCACCGTGCACTCCGTCCATATAGATCAGCGCTGCATTCACCGTGCACTCTGTCCATATAGATCAGCGCTGCATTCACCGTGCACTCCGTCCATATAGATCAGCGCTGCATTCACCGTGCACTCTGTCCATATAGATCAGCGCTGCATTCACCGTGCACTCCGTCCATATAGATCAGCGCTGCATTCACCGTGCACTCCGTCCATATAGATCAGCGCTGCATTCACCGTGCACTCCGTCCATATAGATCAGCGCTGCATTCACCGTGCACTCTGTCCATATAGATCAGCGCTGCATTCACCGTGCACTCCGTCCATATAGATCAGCGCTGCATTCACCGTGCACTCCGTCCATATAGATCAGCGCTGCATTCACCGTGCACTCCGTCCATATAGATCAGCGCTGCATTCACCGTGCACTCCGTCCATATAGATCAGCGCTGCATTCACCGTGCACTCTGTCCATATAGATCAGCGCTGCATTCACCGTGCACTCCGTCCATATAGATCAGCGCTGCATTCACCGTGCACTCCGTCCATATATATCAGCGCTGCATTCACCGTGCACTCCGTCCATATAGATCAGCGCTGCATTCACCGTGCACTCCGTCCATATAGATCAGCGCTGCATTCACCGTGCACTCTGTCCATATAGATCAGCGCTGCATTCACCGTGCACTCCGTCCATATAGATCAGCGCTGCATTCACCGTGCACTCTGTCCATATAGATCAGCGCTGCATTCACCGTGCACTCTGTCCATATAGATCAGCGCTGCATTCACCGTGCACTCCGTCCATATAGATCAGCGCTGCATTCACCGTGCACTCCGTCCATATAGATCAGCGCTGCATTCACCGTGCACTCTGTCCATATAGATCAGCGCTGCATTCACCGTGCACTCTGTCCATATAGATCAGCGCTGCATTCACCGTGCACTCTGTCCATATAGATCAGCGCTGCATTCACCGTGCACTCTGTCCATATAGATCAGCGCTGCATTCACCGTGCACTCCATCCATATAGATCAGCGCTGCATTCACCGTGCACTTAATGTGTGAAAATTGTCCCTGAATTGGCAGAAAACTGCAGCTGAACTTTGTGATATTCAGACGTGTCTCTCCTTAATAACTGTGGTTATCGATCCGTCACAGTTAAAATACTTCATGCATTCTCTATACTGAATTACTCAGAATTATTAGAGTAAAATAGCTTCTATTCCCTGATGGAAAATGGCCAGAAGTTTTTACATAAAATAGCGCTCGTGACCCCTCCTTGTATGAAGAGTCTTAGATAGCACAGATTGATGATAAAAGGGATTCATCCTAGAAGATGTGAGAAAAACAAAAACTAAATATTCACCTTTTAATGATTTTAGATACAAGATTCTGTGCTGATTCTTTTCTTAGTATATTGGTAAAGTGGCCATTGATGCTTGATTTCTAACACAGAGCTCCAAACCCTCTGCTGAGCCATCGGGCCATATCTATCAAGCCAAATGTGCCAGAATTCTGCTGTAATTTCGGGCAAAAAACAGTTTTTCATGACTTGCACCATAATTATGATGTGTTTTAAACACTTTTTACGACTTGTCAAACAAGTGGCTGTGGCTTATTGGAAAATGGGTTTGGTCTAACGTGACTTTTTGTAACAAAAAATGCACCAGAATTATGGCGCAAAGATAGACAAGAAGTAGTGTTACCTTTTCAGTAGACATTTTTATCAATAACATGAAGCACGATGAAGCACACATGGAGATGATGTCGTGTATCACACATGGAGCGGATGTCGTGTATCATACATGGAGATGATGTCGTGTATCACACATGGAGCGGATGTCCTGTATCACACATGGAGCGGATGTCGTGTATCACACATGGAGCGGATGTCATGTATCACACATGGAGCGGATGTCGTGTATCACACATGGAGCGGATGTCCTGTATCACACATGGAGCGGATGTCGTGTATCACACATGGAGCGGATGTCGTGTATCATACATGGAGCGGATGTCCTGTATCACACATGGAGCGGATGTCCTGTATCACACATGGAGATGATGTCGTGTATCACACATGGAGCGGATGTCCTGTATCACACATGGAGCGGATGTCGTGTATCACACATGGAGCGGATGTCCTGTATCACACATGGAGCGGATGTCCTGTATCACACATGGAGATGATGTCGTGTATCACACATGGAGCGGATGTCGTGTATCACACATGGAGCGGATGTCGTGTATCACACATGGAGCCGATGTCCTGTATCACACATGGAGCGGATGTCGTGTATCACACATGGAGCGGATGTCCTGTATCACACATGGAGCGGATGTCGTGTATCACACATGGAGCGGATGTCGTGTATCACACATGGAGCGGATGTCGTGTATCACACATGGAGCGGATGTCGTGTATCATACATGGAGCGGATGTCGTGTATCACACATGGAGCGGATGTCATGTATCACATATGGAGCGGATGTCGTGTATCACACATGGAGCGGATGTCGTGTATCACACATGGAGCGGATGTCGTGTATCACACATGGAGCGGATGTCGTGTATCACACATGGAGCGGATGTCGTGTATCACACATGGAGCGGATGTCGTGTATCACACATGGAGCGGATGTCATGTATCACACATGGAGCGGATGTCGTGTATCACACATGGAGATGATGTCGTGTATCACATATGGAGCGGATGTCGTGTATCATACATGGAGCGGATGTCGTGTATCACACATGGAGCCGATGTCCTGTATCACACATGGAGCGGATGTCATGTATCACACATGGAGCGGATGTCATGTATCACACATGGAGCGGATGTCATGTATCACACATGGAGCGGATGTCGTGTATCACACATGGAGCGGATGTCCTGTATCACACATGGAGCCGATGTCCTGTATCACACATGGAGCGGATGTCGTGTATCACACATGGAGCCGATGTCCTGTATCACACATGGAGCGGATGTCATGTATCACACATGGAGCGGATGTCATGTATCACACATGGAGCGGATGTCGTGTATCACACATGGAGCGGATGTCCTGTATCACACATGGAGCCGATGTCCTGTATCACACATGGAGCGGATGTCGTGTATCACACATGGAGCCGATGTCCTGTATCACACATGGAGCGGATGTCGTGTATCACACATGGAGCGGATGTCGTGTATCACACATGGAGCAGATGTCGTGTATCACACATGGAGCGGATGTCGTGTATCACACATGGAGCGGATGTCGTGTATCACACATGGAGCGGATGTCATGTATCACACATGGAGCGGATGTCGTGTATCACACATGGAGATGATGTCGTGTATCACATATGGAGCGGATGTCGTGTATCATACATGGAGCGGATGTCGTGTATCACACATGGAGCGGATGTCCTGTATCACACATGGAGCGGATGTCCTGTATCACACATGGAGCGGATGTCATGTATCACACATGGAGCGGATGTCATGTATCACACATGGAGCGGATGTCGTGTATCACACATGGAGCGGATGTCGTGTATCACACATGGAGCAGATGTCGTGTATCACACATGGAGCGGATGTCGTGTATCACACATGGAGCGGATGCCCTGTATCACACATGGAGTGGATGTCATGTATCACACATGGAGCGGATGTCGTGTATCACACATGGAGCGGATGTCGTGTATCACACATGGAGCAGATGTCGTGTATCACACATGGAGCGGATGTCGTGTATCACACATGGAGCTGATGTCATGTATCACACATGGAGCGGATGTCGTGTATCACACATGGAGCCGATGTCATGTATCACACATGGAGTGGATGTCGTGTATCACACATGGAGATGATATCATGTATCACACATGGAGCTGATGTCATGTATCACACATGGAGCCGATGTCATGTATCACACATGGAGCCGATGTCATGTATCACACATGGAGCGGATGTCGTGTATCACACATGGAGATGATATCATGTATCACACATGGAGCCGATGTCATGTATCACACATGGAGCGGATGTCGTGTATCACACATGGAGATGATATCATGTATCACACATGGAGCCGATGTCATGTATCACACATGGAGCGGATGTCGTGTATCACACATGGAGATGATATCATGTATCACACATGGAGCCGATGTCATGTATCACACATGGAGCCGATGTCATGTATCACACATGGAGCGGATGTCGTGTATCACACATGGAGATGATATCATGTATCACACATGGAGCTGATGTCATGTATCACACATGGAGCCGATGTCATGTATCACACATGGAGCGGATGTCATATATCACACATGGAGCAGCTGTCATTTATCACATATAGACTTGGCCAGCAGGAGGCGCTCTTTGCTCTGTGCTCTTTGCTCTGCACTGTACCTAGGTGCCTTTGATATTCAATATCAGAAGTAAATGCAGAAAATAATCTTTGTTTTCATGACTGGGAATCATTTGATTTACTTGACTTGTTTGACAAATTGTTGCATTCGAGATTTCCTTCTTTACAAGATCAAAGAGTTTACAGACATTTGGAAACTTAATAAGAGCAAGAAAACAAAAGGGCATCCTGCCATCGTCTCCGGTACAGGCTGTGAGACAAGCTCCCGGCTGTGTCATTATCGGGATACTCTTCTACTGCTCCAAATCAAATATTTACTCTTCCCGTTTCCTCTCTGATCTTAAAGGCAATGTGGAGGATTCAGCAGGGCCATGGAGTGATAGCTGCCACAGTGCATGGGACTGTCGCTGTCAATGCTGCTGATGTGGGAGCAGCTGAAACATAACGTGTCGCTGCATGAAGAAGACACAAATGAATATTAATGGGAATGTAAGAAATGTAAATGTGGTTACTCTCTCATCTTACTATCATTCCACTTTCCTGAATACAAGTTGAGAAGCCAAAAATGCAAAACTTCATTAGCAGAGTAATTAGCACTGAGGAGAGGTAGGCGGGAGGAGGGAGGTGAAGCTGCAGTCTCAGTTTGTCTCTGAGACTCTTGCTGTGAGGGGAGCAGGAGAGCAGTTGAGGAGCATGCAGTAAAGCCCCAATATCCCACTAGAAAAAGACAACCCACTCCGCACATTACAGAATTGATGGAAATGGTATCCCGCCACCACATTTATTAGGAAAAAGACCAAGGTGACCTATGGCAGCAACAAATAGCAGAAGATTATTGACCCTTGCCCTCAAGGTTGGTTTGAAGACAGAGGTAGGACCCCCAACAATCACACATTTATGGCACCATTTCTCTATAACTGTGCTGGGTGACAGGTTTAACATAAGAATTGTGCTCAGATGGTGCTATAGGTGAAGCTATAGGGGGTGCGGAGATAGCAGAAATCCAACTGCTATGGTATAATACAGGGCACATGATAGGTGGTGGGCTTGGTACACATTTGCAATTTAAGCAAACCCTCCTCTGAGAGCAAAACTAGCCACGTTCAGGCTCTCTAAGGCTAAGTCCACATGTCCAGTAATCATCAGAATGGATCCTGCAGTAATCCGTTAGCAAAAAAGTTCTGCAGACATAACTTCTATGTCCAGAAAAAAAAAAATCTGAGTTCATCTTGATCCGTTTTTTTTTTAAACATTGAAGTCTATGGAAAACTGATCGTTAAATAGACATCATCAATTTTTCTTTCATTTGAAAAGGATTCATTTTCGGTTTTTGGTAACTGGATCATTTTCAAATGGAACAAAACAGACAGATATAATTAAGGGATCGGGTTTCCATAGAGTTCAGTGTTTAAAAATAAAAAGGAACCAGTTGAAATCACATTTTTTTCAGCTGGACAAAAAAAAGTTGTGTCTGTACGCAGTTAAGAGATTACTGCTGGATCAGTTCTTACTGATGATTACTGGACATGTGAACATAGCCTAATGCTATGTGCACACGTCAGGATTTCTGGCAGAAATTTTCCTGACAAAAACCTGACATTTTTGCCAGAAATTCGCATGCGTTTTTTTTCGCATTTTATTTTTTCGCGGTTTTGATGCGTTTTTTTGTGCGGTTTTTTTTTTTTGCGTTTTTTCTTGCGTTTTTTTCCCAAATGCATAGAGTAGCGGGAAAAACGTGAAAAAAACGCAAAATTAATGAACATGCTTTTTTTTTTACCGCGATGCATTTTTTTGCGGAAAAAAATGCAGAATGCATTCTAAATGATAGAATGCATAATGTATGCGTTTTTAATTAGTTTTTATCGCGAAAAAAACGCAAAAAAACCTGAACGTGTGCACGTACAGTGATAGACTGTTATCATTCACTGAAGGCAAGCGGATAACTTAAAAATAGTGATGAACGTAAACACAAACTACATTAGAAAGTTGTAAAACTTCCAATTTCTACATAAAACAGAAAACCTCTTTCATTACTGTACCCTGAAAAGTTCTGCAACTCCTCGGTATATTTTACATTGGAACCTGCTGCTGTAACTAGAAACATTCTTGTAAATATTTGAAGACCTACAATCTGTGCTGAGTTCTTCCTTTGCAGCTCCCCCTCCCCTCTCGCAGCAGGAAGATCACAAAAACCTGAGACACAGAAAAGCATTTTTCATCAGAAGAGCCTTTAATATCATTTTCTAACACTGCTAAATGTTTATGCCACCTATAGCCATAGAGAGCATTCATGGGGTGCATTATATAGGGCACCTGCCATATGGCTGAGCCGGGATCCGAGTGTGACATTATATTCCTGCTGATATAACGCAGTGCTGGGAAATTGGTTCACGCTACGCATCGGCCTCTTGAGTGACACTTCATGTCATGCGATAATAGCCTTATGATCAGGATCCGTATGTTGTGATGAGAAGAGGAAGGAATCCATTTATCCAAAGGTCAATTCCTCGAGTTTATTCCTAGAACTCTGCTCTTGGTACAATACAAATCTCCGCCGTCCAGATGGGCCCCCGATATTTATGTACTTTGGGAAAATCAATTCCGCTCTTTATTTCGGGTTATGCCTTAGTTACAAATTCACTATTAAATAAAAATTGGTAAATTGATTTGGTTTTCGATTCTGTTTCCTCTCCGGTCTGTTTGCTGGAGGGAACCGCAACATTGTAACATTTTCGTATCATGTAACACAATGTCGATATTATTTACTATGCAGGCAAATATATTTATAGACCCGGTGTTAAATATCGTGTACGGCTCTTCAGGGTTATTATCTGCAGAGGAAGAATAAAGTATCTGTATTTCGAAGTTGTGGAACTTGTCAAGAGTTAGAACCATTAAAGGGGGAATTCTCAATTGTGTTTTCAGCAGCACAAATCTCTCCAGTCTCCTCACTTGCTTGTTGTTTGGGGGGGATGGGCACTACTTCTTGAGTGACAGTTCTGGTCAGCAGCTTTTCCTGCTACTTTTACACATTAAGGTCTATCAGTGTTTGCTCAGACTCTATACTGTAACCTCTATATTTGCATATATATTTGAACAAACCCATGGCTATGAGAAAGTGAGAGCCGTGATTAGGAGAACTGCTCTGGATGCTGCCTGGTGGAGAAGGACCAGGGGATTGTGATTCTACAGGACTGAAAACAGGTGAGGAGAAGAGAGGTCAGGGAGCAGATGACTCCTGCATAGAAACCAATGGCCTGGAGAGAGGTGGCTGGAATGTCAGGAGTTAACTCTGCAGCCTGGAATGTAACTACTGTGCAGGCCAAGCTCTGGTGGTCTGTAAAAGCTGTACAATATGTAAGGTGAAAGCTCTTATAGCAAGAGAATGAAAGCAGATGAAAAAAGCAGGTCAATTGCAAACTTGCTTAATTTCATTCTAGCTAAAGAAATTTTATAACATGACACTACTATTCCTTTAAGGATCTTTTATAAAGATCTGGGAAATTTGCATCACGAGGCCTTTCCTAACGATGTTAGTGAGCAAGCCGTAACCCTAACAGGCTAATCTAGGTCTGAAACCTTGGTCAAAGTTATCTGAGCACACACATCTCCAAGGGTGCACAAACTTTGACATCAGCCCATTTTCCTTTTTATGATTTGTAAAATCTAAAAAATGACTATACATACAGTAGATTTTTCCAAAATACAAAGGAAATATGTCATCTTTAACTTTAGGCCTTTTAGAGATTATTTTTTCTTCAACTTACTTAACTGCTTACAATAACAGTAGTTATGCCCAAACTTTTACATACTACTGTATATATATACCCCTCTATGATAACTTCCAGCTCCACTATAAAAAAAGCAACTACCTTCCACCTCCATGCTTTACAGTAGGGATGGTGTTGCTTTCATCATAGGCCTTGTTGACCTCTCTCCAAAAGTAACGTTTATGGTTGTGACCAAAAAGTTAAATTTTGGTCTCATCACTCCAAATTACCTTGTTCCAGAAGTTTTGAGGCTTGTCTCTGTGCTGTTTTGCATATTGTAGGTGAGATACTTTGTGGCATTTGTGCAGTAATGGCTTTCTTCTGGCGAGTCGACCATGCAGCCCATTTTTCTTCAAGTGCCTCCTTATTGTGCATCTTGAAGCAGCCACACCGCTAGTTCTCAGAGAGTCCTGTATTGCAGTTGATGTTATTTGTGGGTTTTCGTTTGCATCCCGAACAATTTTCCTGGCAATTGTGGACAACATTTTTGTTGGTCTACCTGACCGTGGTTTTGTTTTTACTGAGCCCCTGATTTTCCATTTGTTAATCACAGTTTGAACGCTGCTGACTGGCATTATCAATTCCTTGGATATCTTTTTGTATCCCTTCCCTGTTTTATACAGTTCAACTACCTTTTCCCGCAGATCCATTGATAATTCTTTTGCTTTCCCCAAAACTCACAATCCAGAAACATCAGTGGCTGGATGAAAGATGCAAGAGTCTGTCTGGATCCCAGAAACTCACTCAGCTTTTATGTACTCACTGATTACAAGCAAACAGGTCACAGCTGAGGATGTTACCTTTAGTAGCCGTTCACAACTATTTGTGTCAACTTCTGTGCATGTTATTGGGTCAAAATCACCAGGGTATGTGAACTTTTGATCAGGGTCATTTGAATGTTTTGGGTTGTCATTATGATTTAAAAAGAGAAAACACAATAATTATCATTCATATTCTCTAATAAAATGCCAAGAAAGCAAAAATTCTGCCAGGGTATGTAAACTTTTGAGCACAACTGTATGTACACAGTGACTGCACCAGCAGAATAGTGAGTGCAGCTCTGGAGTATAATACAGGATGTAACTCAGGATCAGTAATGTAATGTATGTACACAGTGACTGCACCAGCAGTATAGTGAGTGCAGCTCTGGAGTATAATGTAGGATGTAACTCAGGATCAGTAATGTAACGTATGTACACAGTGACTGCACCAGCAGAATAGTGAGTGCAACTCTGGAGTATAATACAGGATGTAACTCAGGATCAGTAATGTAATGTATGTACACAGTGACTGCACCAGCAGAATAGTGAGTGCAGCTCCCGACAGCAGGTGTATCCTAAATGGGGCTATAATAAGGCCATGAATAGTGAGTGCAGCTCTGGAGTATAATACAGGATATAACTCAGGATCAGTAATGTAATGTATGTACACAGTGACTGCACCAGCAGAATAGTGAGTGCAGCTCTGGGGTATAATACAGGATGTAACTCAGGATCAGTAATGTAATGTATGTACACAGTGACTGCACCAGCAGAATAGTGAGTGCAGCTCTGCGGTATAATACAGGATGTAACTCAGGATCAGTAATGTAATGTATGTACACAGTGACTGCACCAGCAGAATAGTGAGTGCCGCTCTGGAATATAACACAGGATGTAACTCAGGAGCAGTAATGTAATGTGTGTACACAGTGACTGCACCAGCAGAATAGTGAGTGCAGCTCTGGGGTATAATACATGATGTAACTCAGGATCAGTAATGTAATGTATGTACACAGTGACTGCACCAGCAGAATAGTGAGTGCAGCTCTGGAGTATAATACAAGATGTAACTCAGGATCAGTAATGTAATGTAATGTACACAGTGACTGCACCAGCAGAATAGTGAGTGCAGCTCTGGAGTATAATACAGGAGGTAACTCAGGATCAGTAATGTAATGTATGTACACAGTGACTGCACCAGCAGAATAGTGAGTGCAGCTCTGGGGTATAATACAGGATGTAACTCAGGATCAGTAATATATGTACACAGTGACTGCACCAGCAGAATAGTGAGTGCAGCTCTGGAGTATAATACAGGAGGTAACTCAGGATCTGTAATGTAATGTATGTACACAGTGACTGCACCAGCAGAATAGTGAGTGCAGCTCTGGGGTATAATACAGGATGTAACTCAGGATCAGTAATGTAATGTATGTACACAGTGACTGCACCAGCAGAATAGTGAGTGCAGCTCTGGAGTATAATACAGGATGTAACTCAGGATCAGTAATGTAATGTATGTACACAGTGACTGCACCAGCAGAATAGTGAGTGCAGCTCTGGGGTATAATACAAGATGTAACTCAGGATCAGTAATGTAATGTATGTACACAGTGACTGCACCAGCAGAATAGTGAGTGCAGCTCTGGAGTATAATACAAGATGTAACTCAGGATCAGTAATGTAATGTATGTACACAGTGACTGCACCAGCAGAATAGTAAGTGCAGCTCTGGGGTATAATACAGGATGTAACTCAGGATCAGTAATGTAATGTATGTACACAGTGACTGCACCAGCAGAATAGTGAGTGCAGCTCTGGAGTATAATATAGGATGTAACTCAGGATCAGTAATGTAATGTATGTACACAGTGACTGCACCAGCAGAATAGTGAGCGCAGTTGATGACCTGGTCTCTCATTCTCCACTTTATATTGGGATAATATATATTTTATAAACTCTCCATTCGTTTTCTTATTTGCTCATCTACCACATGTGACGTTCTCGCTTCCCCCCAGGCCGACATCTGACATCTGTGTAATCCATCTACCAACAGGACGTAATTATAATTTCCTCACCTGGATCTGGAGGTCGCCTCATTTGCATTTAGCAGTAATCACAAGTGACATTTTATAATTAATGTGTCATAAAAACGTAATCGATAACTGAATCACGCTGCTGCATATGATAATAGTGCGATCAATTCCATAGTGGTCGCCATGATGTGATCGGCACCGGCCTGATATGTGCGGTGGAGGAAGGTGATGGTGGACACAGCAGAGCCGCGGCTGGAGGCTCCTAGCGCCTCCATATGTGCCGGACTATATGTACTAGGGGACACCCCGACAGCAGGTTTATCCTAAATGGGGCTATAATAAGGCCATGTGCATGACCTCTTAAAGGGATTGTCTCCTTAAGAGTCCAGCTGTCCAACCCTAACAATCAGTAGTAACTGGTGGAATCCACTCCTTACCAGGAAATGTAATCTACGTACAGCATTGCATGACGAGCATTGAACGTAATGGCCGCTCATGTGATGTGTGGACGGACTCGGGGGGCATCTTCCAATTCTACAAAGTGAAGAAAATCCAGAATACCGTATCTGATCATCTAGAATGAGTGATAATCCTCATCATCAGATAAACGCTAGAATATGCGAGAATCCAGAAAAGCCAGAAACTGCAGAATACGTATGTATGTGATATTCCAGAAAAACTGATAATCTAGAACATGAGATAATCCATAACTTGTGATAATTCAGCATGTGTTCCTGCACCAAAAGCAGAAGAATAACAGAAGAGATGGGGCAGACTTCTTGATAACTTCTTGATAACTTCTTCCCTGGATTCTCTCTACTCTATAAATGCTTTTCATCCACTTTTCTATCACTATCTGATAAAGCGGAATATTTAATAATCCAACATTTATCAAGTCCAATTGATGTCGGATTAAAGGGGTTTTTTTTCGCAGCCCTGGTCGGCGGTGCTACCTGCAGGCGGCTCTGGATCCTCAGCCCTGGCGCATCCACGGTCGCCGCTCACAATCTGCATTTGCTGCGTTCATGCGTCCGGTCTGCAGCACATCCAAAGCCGCGGCGCAAAGTGGCGACACGGATGGACATTGTTTAATTGTGACTATAAGAAATTTGCTGCATCTCTTTGCTGGATGTTTCCCCTTTAGTTATAATCACCAGAGATGGAGGAGAAGCGGTGCTGTTCTTACGCTGCCTCCCCAGCATGGTCTTTCCAGTGCACGGTCGGGGGCTGCATCTCCTTTATTCTGTGGATTGCTGAGGTCTAGAGGTCGGACCCCCATAAATCATAAAGTGATACCATGTTTATTATTATTATTTATTTATTCATTTTTGCTATTGTGTGTGAAGTTTAGGTTTTCCAGAGGTTTTTGCTTATTTCTGACTGTCATAAAAAATGTTGTCATACACTCCAGTTTCCTCCTGGAGATACTTTGTTGCAATTTGTACTTAAGTCTGGTGACTAAGGGTGCTTGGTCACCAGAAACGCGTTGATGTGGCATTTTTTTATTTTCTGTAATGGCTGATGTTTTTTATCTTCCACTGAACACATTTTTTTTAAGTGAATCAAGATAAGAGTTTTTTCACTATCTCGTTAAGCCGGATTCCTCATCATGTTCTTGATTCCTCCGCGCCTTGACACGGCGGTTCCGTGCTCCGAGTCTTCAAGGATGTTACCTATGGTGAGCTGGACTTTGTTCTATTTTGCCATTTGTAACCATTATTTGGCTTCTTTGTGCTGCAAAAGGAAAAAAAAACAAAACTGAAGACCGCTTTTGACTGCACAAAACTCATGGAGCTGGTGTGTCATTTTTATGAATTTGGCAGCGAATACCGTATGACGAAAAGAAAACTCGCTTTAACAAAAAGGCAAACGATGAATTGATTGTGGCCGTGGTATATTGCGGCACAGATATTTTAGGCAGTAGCAGACCCCCCCCATACATTACCCTCCTTATTAGAATGTATCGGTGCATAAGAAATAATTGTCCCTTTTAGTGAAGCGTCTAGAAATATAAACTCCGCTAAATAGGAGACTAATGGTCATAATGTCGCAGGGCCATTCAGCGCTATGGCGTCCCACAGAAGCCGCGTACATTTACATGCAGATTTTATATTTTTTCTGTTAAAGGAAAGAACATAAAAATTCATATAACCCTCCTAAGTGCGTGGCGTAATGATAGCGCAGCCGGCGGGAGGCCAGACTCTCACAAAAGCATTTCATGATTGAATTTCGTAGTTTTTTTTTTTTTCATCCGGTAAAATTCAATAACGTTCCTAACATTAGTCATTCCAAAGGGAGATTTCCATAAAGATGAGGAAGAGGCTCGCGTGCGATATGATGACCCAATCAGACATGATGGCAGGGAGTTGAAAATCTTTTCAGAAATGATTCTCAGTCTTGTAATTATTTTTTGTTTTTCGATTTTTTTTTTTTTTTTTTTTTCCGTCGCGTCCCATTTTTGTCCAAGTGACAACAAAGACAGCAGCCATGTTGGTATTCAACTCTGCAAGAAGGTTTCTCCACCCTCGTAGTCTTCATAACACAGAGACAGTAAAGGTGGGGAGAAATGGAGGAGAGCAACACATGACGGCCGGCTCTGACTACACTGAACGGACTTGTAGTCTGTTACCATGGTGACATCGCACTTTTATTTACAAAGTTGATTAATTATTTAGCAAAGGAGCCAAACAATAAAAAAAAGTATCAACTAATCAGAGATCTGCAGCTCAACCATCCGTAGATTTACTCGCCGGCTCGGTAACTTTCTGTATCCAATAAAAGTAGAGGATCCAGCACCAGATGGGAATCTCATAAAATATCATATTGGAGAAACAATGTAACATTCTGACCGTCCCCAGATTATGTGTTTTGCACATTGAAGGGTAAGGTTTGAAAAATATATGTAATAGTCGGTCAGCTCACCTTTTGAGCAGCGTAGTGTTGCAAGAAGCTTCCAAAGCTGCACATGGATCAAGGCAGAACAGCTGTGATGGAGGCAGGTAATAAAGGAGAAACAGTCCAGCAACATGAAGGCTTGGAATCATGAATGTAAAACTTAGCATTCATTAAGCCATTTAAGAGGAAGCTCCGGATGTACGGGCAATGTGCAGGTTAAATACTAATGGCAGGACCATGGTGGATTCTGTGTAATCTACTGTATATAGAGGTGTTATCAGTCATTGTACAGGAGGAGGAGGTGAGCTGTGACATCACCTATTGTGAATGGTGGATCATATGTTATCTACTGTATATAGAGCTGTTATCAGTCATTATACAGGAGGAGGTGAGCTGTGACATCACCTATTGTGAATGGTGGATCCTGTGTTATCTACTGTATCTAGAGGTGTTATCAGTCATTGTACAGGAGGAGGAGGTGAGCTGTGACATCACCTATTGTGAATTGTGGGTCCTGTGTTATCTACTGTATATAGAGGTGTTATCAGTCATTGTACAGGAGGAGGAGGTGAGCTGTGACATCACCTATTGTGAATGGTAAATCCTGTGTTATCTACTGTATATAGAGATTTTATCAGTCATTGTACAGGAGGAGGTGAGCTGTGACATCACCTATTGTGAATGGTGGATCCTGTGTAATCTACTGTATATAGAGGTGTTATCAGTCATTGTACAGGAGGAGGAGGTGAGCTGTGACATCACCTATTGTGAATGGTGGATCCTGTGTTATCTACTGTATCTAGAGGTGTTATCAGTCATTGTACAGGAGGAGGAGGTGAGCTGTGACATCACCTATTGTGAATTGTGGGTCCTGTGTTATCTACTGTATATAGAGGTGTTATCAGTCATTGTACAGGAGGAGGAGGTGAGCTGTGACATCACCTATTGTGAATGGTAAATCCTGTGTTATCTACTGTATATAGAGATTTTATCAGTCATTGTACAGGAGGAGGTGAGCTGTGACATCACCTATTGTGAATGGTGGATCCTGTGTAATCTACTGTATATAGAGGTGTTATCAGTCATTGTACAGGAGGAGGAGGTGAGCTGTGACATAACCTATTGTGAATGGTGGATCATATGTTATCTACTGTATATAGAGCTGTTATCAGTCATTATACAGGAGGAGGTGAGCTGTGACATCACCTATTGTGAATGGTAAATCCTGTGTTATCTACTGTATATAGAGGTGTTATCAGTCATTGTACAGGAGGAGCAGGAGGTGAGCTGTGACATTGCCTATTGTGAATGGTGGATCCTGTGTTATCTACTGTATATAGAGGTGTTATCAGTCATTGTACAGGAGGAGGTGAGCTGTGACATCACTTATTGTGAATGGTGGATCCTGTGTTATCAGCTGTATATAGAGATGTTATCAGTCATTGTACAGGAGGAAGAGGTGAGCTGTGACATCACCTATTGTGAATGGTGGATCCTGTGTTATCTGCTGTATCTAGAGGTGTTATCAGTCATTGTACAGGAGGAGGTGAGCTGTGATATCACCTATTGTGAATGGTGGATCCTGTGTTATCTACTGTATATAGAGGTGTTATCAGTCATTGTACAAGAGGAGGTGAGCTGTGACATCTATTGTGAATGGTGGATCCTGTGTTATCTACTGTATATAGATGTGTTAACAGTCATTGTACAGGAGGAGGAGGTGAGCTGTGACATCAACTATTGTGTATGGTGGATCCTGTGTTATCTACTGTATATAGAGGTGCTATCAGTCATTGTACAGGAGGAGGAGGTGAGCTGTGACATCACCTATTGTGAATGGTGGATCCTGTGTTATCTACTGTATATAGAGGTGTTAACAGTCATTGTACAGGAGGAGGTGAGTTGTGCTTTTCAGATGACATATTCCCTCTAGTTTCGAGCCTATTCATACACATTAATAATACAGAATCCATATACTGTGATGTTTATGGACAGATTGAAAACTGTAAAGTGTCTATTCCTTTCTTGAATCATAAAGTGAAGCTGTATTTGTGTAATATGTCGGACATGTTGGAATTCACTGCTTTTCATTTGTTTTATTTATTGCCAATTTCCTTGAAGACTGAAAATATAAATGACCTTGTTATGGAGGGAACGCCTTTACGGCGGCGGGGGCTGGGTAATACGGGATAGATTGTTGTGTCCGACTAAATAGTAATTTCTAGAAACACGAGGACGGAATCCATCGCTTTAATTAAAATTGGTTTTTGCAACTTCCCCAGAGAAGTGTAATAAGTCTTTAATATAATGATAAAAGATTTGATTGATAAAAATGAATGAAACAATTTTTCTTTGCAGATGATTCCGGGGTAAGATCAAGAAATATGAGTTTTGTTATAATTCTCCTATAAAGGAATCTAATTAATGGCGAAATAGGATTTTAAACTTTGCAAGTTAATTTCCACTTTCAAGCTGAGAATATCTTTCTGTCCAGAAGTCTAAGGGCTAATTAAGTGCATGGAATAAAGCCGCGTGGCTGTGTCTTACGAGATATCACTTCCTACCAAGGAATTGTCCCGTCTGATGTGTGTAATATCGTAAAATGAGTTGTGCAGTAAACAGACGCGCGTCGCGGCCGAAACTTCTCCTAGTCACCGGTAGCTTTAGGTACAAAGCTAAGAAATGTGACAAGCATCCACTGCTCCACCTTTATTCTCTAGATTAATGGGGGACCCACTGGCAAATCCTAGCGAGCAATACCCCTTTAATTGGAAGCGTCTAATACCTAAAGTGATACTCCGACCTCCAAGATCCTATCAAAATATGTAGAAGGTGTAATGATAATAATATTAGCAAATTCCTCCAATTTGAAAAGTAGTACAGTTCTTCTGATTTGCTTTGTCACTTACCCTATTTGCAGGGCATTGCAGTAGCTGACGTATCTATGGTTACGTCCACTTATAGTGACAGGTGTTAGTGTTCGTAACCTACTACAATGCTCTTGACATGGAGTAAGCTACATAGCTAATCAGAAGAACTAAGTTACAATTATAATTGGAGCTATTTGCTAACATTATTATTATTACACCTTGGGATAGGAACTTGGAGATGGTGCTGGTGCCATAGAAAAATTAGCCACTTGCTCATGAAAGGACTTGTGACTTGTGCCAATGACTGATGGCAAGCAGAGGTAATGAGGAAATGAGATGCAAAATATCAATTTTTATAAGACTGGACTGCCCCTTTAAGAAAAGTAAAAAAGAAAAAGACTTTGAAAACTTCAAAGGACGAACAGGTAAAAGAGGGAGAGGTGCAAGATAAAGGCTGAAATGCTGACGCAGCCAATGTTGGCTTGACGGCCCTTGAAGTGGATGATGAGCCTCACATGAATCCTGGTGACAGCGTTCACTACGTGAAGGACGTATAGAAAAGAGGAGCGAGCAGGACGGAGGATTCCCGAATACCAGTGCATGACCGCCAGGAGCCTGGAAATTACCCCCATCGTTAGGTTTGCACTGTCGGAGGCTCCGGTTTATGGTCCTAAAGCTTCCAAGGAAGGGGGGCACTTAGTTTTCTGACCCATGTGGTTCAGCACTGTAAGAGTTAACATTTAATTTGATGGCAATTATGTATCTGCGTCTGAGACGCTCTGGATACCTCCATGATGGTGAGACGATTACCCCTCATCTGAGATCTGAGACAGTAAGAAAAAGGTCACTCCGAAAATAGCAATTAATGAGAAGTGACATCTTACAATTACCGCTTGCCGCTGCAAAACAACTTTTTGCTAAATACACGATTCTCCCGGCACGTTAAATTATCCCATAAAGTTCATCCGCAAACACTTTATGGCACAGAACTTACTGTTACAATGTTTATTGTGTAATGTAGAGCGAGCGCCTCCGTGACAATTAGGAGGATTGGGAGGCGGTGACATAAAATGGGTTTAATGGGCTCAAAGTCAAAAAGAAAAAGGAGCGAAGTTACATGCAGATAAAAAAGGAAAGGTTCCTTCACCTCCGCAACGTTGTGATGGAAAAAGAATCACATATGTAGCATTTGTGTGTCCAACGTGATAACAGACTACACACAGCCTCTGTAGCCAGATACTTAGGAATGTGGAATCTGTTCTCCTCCTAGAACACAGTAATAATACAAGATGGCAGGATCAGAAGACACACGGGTTGTTTGTAGTCTGTAGACGTATAAATACATTACTGATCCTGAGTTACCTCCTGTAGTATACTCCAGAGCTGCACTCACTATTCTGCTGCTGCAGTCACTATGTACATGCATTACATTACTGATCCTGAGATACCTCCTGTATTATACCCCAGAGCTGCACTCACTATTCTGCTGGTGCAGTCACTGTGTACATACATTACATTACTGATCCTGAGTTACCTCCTGTATTATACTCCAGAGCTGCGCTCACTATTCTGCTGGTGCAGTCACTGTGTACATACATTACATTACTGATCCTGAGTTACCTCCTGTATTATACTCCAGAGCTGCACTCACTATTCTGCTGGTGCAGTCACTATGTACATACATTACATTACTGATCCTGAGATACCTCCTGTATTATACCCCAGAGCTGCACTCACTATTCTGCTGGTGCAGTCACTGTGTACATACATTACATTACTGATCCTGAGTTACATCCTGTATTATACTCCAGAGCTGCACTCACTATTCTGCTGGTGCAGTCACTATGTACATACATTACATTACTGATCCTGAGATACCTCCTGTATTATACCCCAGAGCTGCGCTCACTATTCTGCTGGTGCAGTCACTGTGTACATACAATACATTACTGATCCTGAGTTACCTCCTGTATTATACTCCAGAGCTGCACTCACTATTCTGCTGGTGCAGTCACTGTGTACATACATTACATTACTGATCCTGAGTTACATCCTGTATTATACTCCAGAGCTGCACTCACTATTCTGCTGGTGCTGTCACTGTGTACATACATTACATTACTGATCCTGAGTTACATCCTGTATTATACTCCAGAGCTGCACTCACTATTCTGCTGGTGCAGTCACTGTGTACATACATTACATTACTGATCCTGAGTTACATCCTGTATTATACCCCAGAGCTGCACTCACTATTCTGCTGGTGCAGTCACTGTGTACATACATTACATTACTGATCCTGAGTTACATCCTGTATTATACCCCAGAGCTGCACTCACTATTCTGCTGGTGCAGTCACTGTGTACATACATTACATTACTGATCCTGAGTTACCTCCTGTATTATACTCCAGAGCTGCACTCACTATTCTGCTGGTGCAGTCGCTGTGTACATACATTACATTACTGATCCTGAGTTACCTCCTGTATTATACTCCAGAGCTGCACTCACTATTCTGCTGGTGCAGTCACTGTGTACATACATTACATTACTGATCCTGAGTTACATCCTGTATTATACTCCAGAGCTGCACTCACTATTCTGCTGGTGCAGTCACTGTGTACATACATTACATTACTGATCCTGAGTTACATCCTGTATTATACTCCAGAGCTGCACTCACTATTCTGCTGGTGCAGTCACTGTGTACATACATTACATTACTGATCCTGAGTTACATCCTGTATTATACTCCAGAGCTGCACTCACTATTCTGCTGGTGCAGTCACTGTGTACATACATTACATTACTGATCCTGAGTTACATCCTGTATTATACTCCAGAGCTGCACTCACTATTCTGCTGGTGCAGTCACTGTGTACATACATTACATTACTGATCCTGAGTTCCCTCCTGTATTATACTCCAGAGCTGCACTCACTATTCTGTTGGTGCAGTCACTGTGTACATACATTACATTACTGATCCTGAGTTACATCCTGTATTATACTCCAGAGCTGCACTCACTATTCTGCTGGTGCAGTCACTGTGTACATACATTACATTACTGATCCTGAGTTACATCCTGTATTATACTCCAGAGCTGCACTCACTATTCTGCTGGTGCAGTCACTGTGTACACATAAGATATGTAATGTTTGTACAGTGACAGTATATAGATATATACGTTGTATTTTAGGTTTATATACGCAGTGTTCAGAGGTGAAGCTGTCCTTTGTGAGATGTCACTCGCAGTCACTGCTGGGATTCCGGGTCATTATAATATATTGTTATTGTTCTCATATAATGACCATAATGACATAAAACTCATCTTTTGATATTATCTTGGTCGGTGCTTGGGATTTTATGTCCTTTAAATTGAAGCATTTGCTGCTGCGAGCTCTGCAGATGGCTTTTATTTCCCCCACTTGGTAATGAAATCAGGTTTGAATATTACAGTCCCGAGGTTACGAGGCTGACCTATGCAGTGGAGCTGTCCTCTGGAGACCACACACTACACTTTTCCAGCCTCGGGCAAAGCACCAAATTTTTTCCTGTTTTTCATGTAAGTTAAATGAAACAATTTTAAATGAGGAGATTCCACATTGCGCCCAGTTTCATTAGAGGCCAGGAGGGGACAAACTACCACTGTACTAGAAACACTCCGCAGTCCTCAGAACATCGTCAGAGATTAGGGGGATGTTGTGCTTCATGGTTGGTCATTCTTTTTTTTTAATTAAAAACAGCCCTACAATTAAATTTTGTGTACTGACATTGCAACAGAGCCTGCGCTTTATGGCAGCTGCAATGAATATAATCAAATTGACAGAGAAAAATAAATTAATAGTCACTAGGAAGTGATGGTGAACAGTCCGTCTCCCGAAAACCAGGGAATGACATATGAGCTTCATACCGAGCCTCAACTGATCCCATAGTGTTACTATCAGCCATATCTTATATCACACACCAGCTATTGATAATGTTATGGCTCTGCACTTTCTGTCCTAGTCTGTACAGCAAAGCTGAGTAAAGCTACAGAAACCAGGAAATGTCAATCCATTGTATATTTTCTTGTGAAAACTGGAAAAAAAGCATCTGTTTGTTGAAGTATGAAATGAAATGAGCAATCAATATTTTTGTCCTCTAAGGCTGGTTTCACATTTGCGTTTAAAAATGCAGCGTTTTAAACGCAAACGCATGTTGTGAAAAAAACGCATGTAAACGCGGTAAAACGCCGCGTTTTTTAGACGCATGCGTTTTTGCATGTTTTAATACAAACGCGGCGTTTTGACGCGTTTACATGCGTTTTTTCCTGCGTTTGCGTTTTAAAAACGCAAGATGAGAAGTGTCTGACAGCTGCCAATCATCAAAATCAACAAGAAAACCCACTTTAAACAGAAATAGCTAGGGTTAGGGTTAGGATCCCTAGTAACCCTAGGGATCCTATCCCTAACCCTAAGGAATCCTAACCCTATCCCTAACCCTAACCCTAAGGGATCCTAACCCTAACCTTTAGGGTTAGGATCCCTTAGGGTTAGGGTTCTGGGTTGGCTTATTAGTGTGTATTCTTGTGTTTTTCTATTAAAACGCATGCAAACGCATGTGCTTAAAAACGCATGCGTTTACATAGACAGCAATAGGTTTTTTTGCGGCAAAAAAACGCTGCTAGAAATTACTACATGTTGCATTTCTGCAACACAACGCATGCATAGAAAAGACACATGCGGCGGCAAAACGCAGCAAAACGCATGCAAAAAAACACATGCGTTTTTAATGTTAAGTATAGGAAAAAAAACGCTCGCGTTTTTTGGCGCTAAAACGCAGCGGCAAAAAACGCAAATGTGAAATCAGCCTTAGTGGACCACTTTACAATATGTTTATGGTCCTACAGTCCTGCCTGTCTGACATGCAAATATATATGAAAATGGACACATAATTTCTTCTGCAATTGTTCAAAACTAAAACGTTGACATTGTAACAACAAAAAAATAATGTACCCATTTCTGTTACAACTGAAGAAAAGTAAAAAAAAATTGTATCTGATTGTTAATATTTGCTTAGTTTGTTTCTTTGTCCTCTCTACTGTATTTTGTTAGCCCTTTCTGTAAGCAGCCGAGTAAAAAAATAAATCAATAATTAAAAACAAAATTACGCGATCAATAAGCTCCAAAGACAGAAAAAAACGATACAGATTTTTCCCAAATGTTTTTCCAAAACAGAAGTTGGGTTTCGTCTTTGTGAATTCTCTCAATTAAGGATCAAATTTTGAAAAACAGCCATGACATAAAAACAAACAAACGACATTCATTAACATTAGTGAAGTGATATAAAGAAATATAAAGATTTACTAGCTGAGTGCCAGGTGCAAAATAATCAAAAATTGTCTCTTTTTAGATTGAAGCCGTTTGTAAAGATGTTTTTTTTTTTAATGTTTTTCTGTGATGGCAACACCGATAAATCTTTTGTTAAAAGCAAATTAGTACCTTGTCAATTTAACCTAAAAGCAAGTGTCTCACTTTGACTGAAATGCTATATTCAAAGCTGAGAGCATATTTATAGGAAAAATAGACTCATTTTCTACCAGCCTCGTATACTTTAAAAAAAAAAAAAGACAATAAAAAGAAAATTACAGGTATGGCGTTCTTATCATTCACAATGCAAACACTTTGCTAAAATCAATATATAATCATTTAGTTTCTTCTGAATGATACAAAGATACAAAATAAGTTGGATAAAGATTTTATTTTTTCTAAAATTTGAAAGGGGCGTAGCGTTTCGAAAAATGGAACTATTTGGGGGTTATTTTATGCCTTTTTTTTCACACAGCTGTGCAATGATCCATTAGTTAAATTATAGGTATTGGAGATAAAATTGGATTCACACCCGTCACAGTGACCCACTTTGGTAACGTTTGGAGTTTTTGGAGGTTTTTTTTTTTCTTGATGGTGAAAGTTAGGAATTTATTTACAGGACTAGATGGTGGCTCGATTCTAACGCATCGGGTATTCTAGAATATGTATGTATGTATGTACAGTGCCTACAAGTAGTATTCAACCCCCTGCAGATTTAGCAGATTTACACGTTTGGAATTAACTTGGCATTGTGACATTTGGACTGTGGATCAGCCTGGAAGTGTGAAATGCACTGCAGCAAAAAAGAATGTTATTTCTTTGTTTATTTTTTTTTTTTTAATTGTGAAAAGTCTTTTCAGAGGGTCATTTATTATTCAACCCCTCAACCCACCAGAATTCTGTTTGGTTCCCCTAAAGTATTAAGAAGTAGTTCAGGCACAAAGAACAATGAGCTTCACATGTTTGGATTAATTATCTCTTTTTCCAGCCTTTTCTGACTATTTAAGACCCTCCCCAAACTTGTGAACAGCACTCATACATGGTCAACATGGGAAAGACAAAGGAGCATTCCAAGGCCATCAGAGACAAGATCGTGGAGGGTCACAAGGCTGGCAAGGGGTACAAAACCCTTTCCAAGGAGTTGGGCCTACCTGTCTCCACTGTTGGGAGCATCATCCGGAAGTGGAAGGCTTATGGAACTACTGTTAGCCTTCCACGGCCTGGACAGCCTTTGAAAGTATCCTCCCGTGCTGAGGCCAGGCTTGTCCGAAGAGTCAAGGCTAACCCAAGGACAACAAGGAAGGAGCTCCGGGAAGATCTCATGGCAGTGGGGACATTGGTTTCAGTCAATACCATAAGTAACGTACTCCACCGCAATGGTCTCCGTTCCAGACGAGCCCGTAAGGTACCTTTACTTTCAAAGCGTCATGTCAAGGCTCGTCTACAGTTTGCTCATGATCACTTGGAGGACTCTGAGACTGACTGGTTCAGGGTTCTCTGGTCTGATGAGACCAAGATCGAGATCTTTGGTACCAACCACACACGTGATGTTTGGAGACTGGATGGCACTGCATACGACCCCAAGAATACCATCCCTACAGTCAAGCATGGTGGTGGCAGCATCATGCTGTGGGGCTGTTTCTCAGCCAAGGGGCCTGGCCATCTGGTCCGCATCCATGGGAAGATGGATAGCACGGCCTACCTGGAGATTTTGGCCAAGAACCTCCGCTCCTCCATCAAGGATCTTAAGATGGGTCGTCATTTCATCTTCCAACAAGACAACGACCCAAAGCACACAGCTAAGAAAACCAAGGCCTGGTTCAAGAGGCAAAAAATCAAGGTGTTGCAGTGGCCTAGTCAGTCTCCTGACCTTAACTCAATTGAAAACTTGTGGAAGGAGCTCAAGATTAAAGTCCACATGAGACACCCAAAGAACCTAGATAACTTGGAGAAGATCTGCATGGAGGAGTGGGCCAAGATAACTCCAGAGACCTGTGCCGGCCTGATCCGGTCTTATAAAAGACGATTATTAGCTGTAATTGCAAACAAAGCTTATTCCACAAAATATTAAACCTAGGGGTTGAATAATAATTGACCCACACTTTTATGTTTAAAATTTATAAAAATTTAACTGAGCAACAAAACTTTTTGGTTTGTAAGATTTATGCATCTGTTAATAAATCCTGCTCTTGTTTGAAGTTTGAAGGCTCTAACTTGTTTGCATCTTATTAAACCTGCTAAATCTGCAGGGGGTTGAATACTACTTGTAGGCACTGTATATAACAGCCACATGGTATATACCACAGGCCACGTAGTATATAGGAGTACTACGTGGCCTGTGGTATATACCATGTGGCTGCTATATACAGTTATATGAAAAAGTTTGGGCACTCCTATTAATCTTAAGGTTAATGTTCAATAAAAATTGTTTTTTTTGCAACAGCTATTTCAGTTTCATATATCTAATAACTGTTGGACACAGTAATGTTTCTGCCTTGAAATGAGGTTTATTGTACTAACAGAAAATGTGCATTCTGCATTCAAACAAAATTTGACAGGTGCATAAGTATGGGCACCCCACCAGAAAAGTGACATGAATATTTAGTAGATCATATACATGCATACATATTGTAGAATACCCGATGCGTTAATATAGGCCACGCAGTAAATAACACAGCCCACGCAGTATATAGCAGCCACGCAGTTTATAGCAGCCATGCAGTATATAACACAGCCCACGTAATATATAGCACAGCCCACATAATATCTAACAGTGGCCATGTAGTATATAGCACGCAGTATAGAACACAGCCACGTAGTATATAACACTGCCCACGTAGTATATAGCAGCCACGCAGCATATAACACAGTATATTACACTGGCCACATAGTATCTAACACTGGCCAGGTAGTATATAGCAGCCACGCGGTATGTAACACAGCCCACGTAGTATTTAGCAGTGTGGGCACCATATCCCTGTTAAAAAAAATAATTAAAATAAAAAATAGTTATATACTCACCCGGTGGGATCCAGCTTAGATCCAGCGAACCTCTGGCGATGCGCGCGCGGCTGCCGCCATCTTGCGCTCCCAGGATGCATTGTGAAATTACCCAGATCACTTAGCGCTCTCGCGAGACCGCTAAGTCTTCTGGGTAATTTCGCAATGCATCTCTGGGAACGGAAGATGGCGGCAGGCACGAGCGCATCGTCGGACTACGAAAGGTGAGAATAGCAGGTTTTTTAATTTTTTTAATATTTTTAACATTAGATCTTTTTACTATTGATGCTCCATAGGCATAGTTCTTAGTTAATCACTATGGGGGTCAATATTTAAAAAAGGGGTAATCCAAGTGGGACCATTGGAAAGTTGTAAATTTTGATATTTTAAATAGCTGAACTCCGGAAGTTTTTAGTGTAATTTATAGAATTTCTCTGTACAATAGGGTCGTCTGAATGTACAAAAACAATGTACAGCAGGTGACATAAGTATTGAACTCTTCACCAATTTTCTAAATAAATCTATTTCTAAAGGTGTTATTGACACAAAATTCTCCCCTGATGTCAGTAACAGCCCATCCAATCCACACAGGCAAATACATAATCATAGATGTCCATAAATTATGTATTATAAAGAGAAATGACAGAGGGAAAAAGTATTGAACACACTGAAATGTATTTAATACTTGGTACAAAAGCCTTTATTGGTGATGAAGCTTCTATATGCCTTCTATATGGAGAAACTAGTCGCAGGCATTGCTCAGCTGTGATTTTGGCCCATTCTTCCACACAAACACTTTTCACATCCTGAAGCTTCTGTGGCTCCTTCTATGAACTCTGAGCTTTAGTTCCTTCCATACATTTTCTATAGGATTCAGGTCCGGTGATCGGCTCGGCCGTTCTAACAGCTTTATTTTTTTTCTCCAAAATCAATTGAGAGGTTCCTTGGCCGTGTGTTTAGAATCTTTATTTTGCTGATGTTTGTATTTCATATTTCATCTTCCTGGTAGATGGCAGCAGATTTTTTAACAAGAATGTCTCGGTACATTTGTCTATTCTTCCTTCCTTCATTTACAGTACATGAAGTTTGCCAGTACCGTATGCTGAAAAACAGCCCCACACCATGATGTTCCCATCTCCAAACTTCTCTGTTGCTATGGTGTTTTTTGGGTGACATGCAGTGCCTTTTGGCCTCCAAACAAAGTGTGTATTATGGCAGCCAAAGAGTTCAATTTTCGTCTCATCTGACCAGACTCTTTTCTACCAGTATTTCTCAGTCATGTCTAAATGTTGTTGAGAAAACTGTAAACGCGCCTAAACATGCATTTTGCTTAACAATGTAGTCTTGCATGGTGAGCATGCATACAGGCCATGGAGGTTAAGGTCATTGCACCTATAGTTTTCTATTAAAAAATTGTGCCTGCTGATTCCAGGTCTTTCTGTAGCTGTCCACAGATGGTCATTGGCTTTTGGACAATTCTTTTGATAATTCTTTTCACTCCTCAGTATGAAATCTTGCGGGGAACACCTGGTCATAGGCGGTTTATGCTGAAATTATGCTCTTTCCAATTCTAGATTATGACCCCCACATCAGTGCTCACTGGAGCTTTCAGCAGTTTTGAAATTCTTCTGTAACCAATGCCATCAGTATGCTTTGCAACAATAAGGTTGCAAAGGTCTTGAGACAGCTCACTGGTTTTACTCATCATGAGATGTTTCTTGTTTTGCACCTTGGTAATAAGAAACCTTTTTATATGCCAGCAGTTGAACCAACTGGTATTGTTTGTCACTAAGTGGCAGAATTGCTTTCTAATTACTGATAGATTTCAGAGGGTGTCACAACTTTCCAGGGCTTTTTTGCACCTCTCTTTCTTCATGTTTTCAATACTTTTTTTGTTGTTGTGTCATTTCTAATTTATTGACATCTGCGTTTTTATTTCTTTGCCTGTCTGGATTTGATGGGTTGTTACTGACGTCTGGTGAGGATTTCATGCCAATAACACGTTTAGAAATAGATTTACGGGTGACGTGTTCAATGCTTCTTTCACTTGGTGTATATGTATATTTATTCTGAGTTATAATTAAGTGCAGGATTGGAGGAGGCGGAAACAATTGAGGTTGTACAGGTTGCCCATATAGGGCTGATTTATTAAGATTGACGTTGCAGATGCCAGTCTGGAGTCGGATGCACCACATCCTATGAATGCTAATACTACTCCAGTCGTGGCTAATTCACAATGAAAATCTGCAAAATTTTTAATTGCACGAAATCTGTCCCCAATGTGATTGCTCTGGCATTGTGTTACTCCTCGCCGTGTGGTCTCTTATTAGTTACTTTATACACATTACGCTGAATGTTGCATTGTACTCGGTATAATTGTATCAGTAAATGTGTCTGTGGATCCTGCTGGGGGTAAGGTCAAAACAGAGGTTCATATAAAGCAGAAAATACCGGTAAGTGGATGGGCCGCCTGGTTTTCCTGCTGGGCGATGATAGAATATTCCTCCTAGCAGGCAGGTGATGAATTATATCTCAAGAGCTGGAACGTGGTCTGCAGCCAGAGACAGAGCACAGAACGCGATATTACAGAAAACCAATTAAGTCAATTGCTTGGAATCCTCCGCAGCCTTTCATTTATCAGATTATTTTGTTGTCATTAGAAAAGAAGGTTTTTATTTTTTTTGCACCTTTTTTTTTTTGCTGTTTAGATGGATATTGTTCCCTATTTGGAAGCAACTTTTGCCTTTAGTATTGATTAAACATTTCTAATCGCTGTATGTATGCAGCTGCAATGCAGATCTATGTGTCTCCATGGTAACAGACTACAAACAATCTCTATGTGTAGTCTGATCCTGCTGTCATGTGTTACTTCACACCCTTTTCCTCCTCATCTGCTGCCTTATATAGTGACTTTGCCCATTCTGCAATTTTCACACAAAAAATGCATAAAACTTTAACAAAAAGGACGCATACTGTCAAGGCTGAAAAATATTTGGTCGCACCCTTTGGAATAAATAACTGCAATCAATCGCTTCCTCATCCACAAGCTTCTTACTCCTCTCACCTGGAATTTTGGACGACTCTTTTTACAAACTGCTTCAGGTCTCTCATATGTGAAGGCGTCTTCTCCCAACAGCAATTTTATGATCTCTCCACAAGTGATCAATGGGATTTAGATCTGGACTCATTGCTTCCACATCAGAGCTCTCCATCACTTTGTTTCCATCCATTTCTGAGGGTTTTTTTGAAGTATGTTTGGGGTTATTGTCCTGCTGGAAGACCCATCTTTCTGACAGTGGGCACTACACTGCCACCCTAAATCCTTTGGTAATCTTCAGATTTCATGATTCCTTTCACACTGTCAAGACACACAGTGTCATAGGCAGCAAAACAACCACAAAGCATCTGTGAACTTCCACCATATTTGACTGTAGGTACTGTGTTCTTTTCTTTGTAGGCCTCATTACATTTTCGGCAAACAGTACAATGATGTGCTTTACCAAAAAGCTCTATCTTGGTCTCATCTGTCCACAAGATGCTTTACCAGAAGGATTTTGGCTTACTAATGTGTACCGTATTTTTCGCTTTGTAAGACGCTCCGGATTATAAGACGCACCCCAAATTTTGAGGAGAAAAATAGGAAAAAACTATTTTTTAATAAATTGGTGGGGCGTCTTATAATCCATGCGTCTTATTACTTACCGGGGGTTGTGGTTGTGGTGGATCAGGGTCCCAGGCTCGTTGCCGGAGGCAGGAGTGGAGCATTGCTGCAGGCTGGGATGAGGGGGTCTGCAGGGGGCTCCTGTGCTGCAGGGGGGCTCCTGTGCTGCAGGCTGGGATGAGGGGTCTGCAGGGGGCTCCTTTGCTGCAGGCTGGGATGAGGGGTCTGCAGGGGGCTCCTTTGCTGCAGGCTGGGATGAGGGGTCTGCAGGGGGCTCCTGTGCTGTAGGGCTGTCTCCGGTGCTGCGGGGGGCTCTGGCGACATTTTGTGAAAGACCAGAGCCCCCCGGCAGTTCTTCCATGCGTTCCAGTATGACTAATTCCGGGAAAATGGCCGCCGGAATCTCGAGAGATGAGATCTCAGCGCTGAAATCTCATCTCCCGAGATTCCGGCGGCCATTTTCCCGGAGTCAGTCATACTGGAACTAACTCCGGGAAAATGGCCGCCGGAATCTCGAGAGATGAGATCTCAGCGCTGAAATCTCATCTCCCGAGATTCCGGCGGCCATTTTCCCGGAATTAGTCATACTGGAACGCATGGAAGAACTGCCGGGGGGCTCTGGTCTTTCACAATATGTCGCCAGAGCCCCCCGCAGCACCGGAGCCTTCAGCATCACCCGGGGCAGCAGCGGACAACCCCGGCAGTGGCGGCGGACGACAGCGGCGGCAGGCGGTAGCGGCGGCGGACACCCCCTCCTCCCAGCCTGTAATGGTAAGCGGTATATCCGCTTTGTTAGACGCACCCACATTTCCCCCCCAAATTTGGGGGAAATAAAGTGCGTCTTACAAAGCGGAAAATACGGTATTTTGGAAAATTGCAGTCTAGTTTTTTTATATCTCTGTGTCCGCAGTGGGGTCTCCTGCGATAGCGTTTAAGTTCATTAACATGTCGATGGATAGTTCGCACTGACACTGATGCACCCTGAGCCTGCAGGACAGCTTCAATTTTTTTGGATCTTCATTGCGGCTGCTTATCCACCATGTGGACAATCCTGAGTTGCAACTTTTCATCAATTTTTCTCTGCCGTCCACATCCAAGGAGATTAACTACAGTGCCATGGGTTGTAAACTTTTTTAATATGTTGTGCACAGTGGACAAAGGAACATCAAGATCTCTGGAGGTGGACTTGTAAACTTGAGATTAATTATATTGTTCAACATTGTTGGTTCTCAAGTCCTCAGACAGTTCTCTTCTCGCCTTTCTGTTCTCCATACTTAGTGTGGCGCACACACAGACGCACAATGCAAAGATTGAGAAAACTTCTCCCCTTTTTATCTGTTTTCAGATGTGATTTTCACATTGCCCACACTTGTTACTTGCCACAGGTGAGTCTGAATGAGCATTACATGCTTGAAACAAAGTTGTTTAGTCACAATTATGGAAAGGTGCCATCAATTTTGTCCGGACCATTTTTTTTGTGTGTGAAATTATGTCCAATTTGTCTTTTGGTTTTTTATGTGCGTTGTTTCAATACAAAGGAAATAAACATGTGAAATAGCAATAAAATAAAGATTGCAAAAATATTGATAAAGGTATTAGATTATTTCCACCATCTGCGGGAAGGATGTCAGTGTCAGTGTGTAGGATTGTGCTGATGTTGGTGCTGACTGATGAATGCAGGCGTCCAGGAGACAAGTAATTTCATGCTGTACAGATCTGAGACTTGTAGGGAGGCAGTGACTCGTGGCCGAGGTGCTGTTTGGTGTCTTCATAATTATTTGGCTCCATCGTTTTCCTGCAGTTTAGTGCTCATCTGCTCATTTACCCCCCTCACTGCTGAATATGGTCTGCAACAAGATATCGGATCAGTATTCAGCACAACGCAGCAGCGGAGCGCGGAGCCGGCGTGCGGCCTGAGGAATCACCGATAGAAAGGGGCTTTCTGTGCTTAAAGCGTCAAACTATTATCTATCTTTTATCTATATATTGTTTATTTATTATCTATTATCTATCATCTATTATCTATTCTTTATCTATCATCTATTATCTATCTATTATCTATCTATTATTTATCTATCATCTATCTATCATCTATTATCTTTCTATTTATCTTCTATTTGTTATCTATCTATCTATCTATCTTTTATCCATATATCTAACATCTGTTATCTATCTATTATCTATCTATTATCTATCTATCATCTATTATCTATCTATCTATTTTCTATTATCTATCTATTATTTATCTATTATCTATCTATTTATCGTATCTACCTATTATCTATCTATTATCTATCTATTATCTATCTATTGTATCTATGTTGCTCAGCTCCACAATCATAAAGTTGTTACAACAGTGCAAAATGTAACAGAATTTTGATACATTCTATTAGCATTTCCACAGTAAGGACATTGGTTGCAAATAAATAAATACCCCCTCCACATTAATGTTCCCCGTGGTGGAGGGCTATATCCAATATTCTGTATCACTGATGGTTTTTATAGACCCATAGTAGTCTATTGATAGAAAGCTTCTTGGTTCTGATCTATGGCTGAAGGGGCCGTGATGATGAATCCACATTATCCAAGGTGGTGGTGAAGAATACACATTATATAAGGAGACTATGATGACTACACATTACTAAAGACCCCACATGATGCAAAGAGGCCAGGGTGACTCCATATTGCCCCATGTAACCAGGGTGACTCCACATTGCCCCATGTAGCCAGGATTACTCCATATTGCCCCATGTAGCCAGAATTACTCCATATTGCCCCATGTAGCCAGGATGACTCCTCATTGCCCCATGTAGCCAGGATGACTCCTCATTGCCCCATGTAGCTAGGGTGACTCCTCATTGCCCCATGTAACCAGGGTGACTCCTCATTGCCCCATGTAACCAGGGTGACTCCTCATTGCCCCATGTAACCAGGGTGACTCCATATTGCCCCATGTAGCCAGGGTGACTCCTCATTGCCCCATGTAACCAGGGTGACTCCTCATTGCCCCATGTAGCCAGGGTGACTCCTCATTGCCCCATGTAACCAGGGTGACTCCATATTGCCCCATGTAGCCAGGGTGACTCCTCATTGCCCGATGTAACCAGGGTGACTCCATATTGCCCCATGTAGCCAGGGTGACTCCTCATTGCACCATGTAGCCAGGATTACTCCATATTGCCCCATGTAGCCAGGGTGACTCCATATTGCCCCATGTAGCCAGGGTGACTCCTCATTGCCCATGTAACCAGGGTGACTCCATATTGCCCGATGTAACCAGGGTGACTCCATATTGCCCCATGTAGCTAGCGTGACTCCTCATTGCCCCATGTAGCCAGGGTGATTCCATATTACCCCATGTAGCCAGGGTGACTCCTCATTGCCCCATGTAACCAGGGTGACTCCATATTGCCCCATGTAGCCAGGGTGACTCCTCATTGCCCCATGTAGCCAGGGTGACTCCTCATTGCCCCGTGTAGCCAGGGTGACTCCTCATTGCCCCATGTAGCCAGGGTGACTCCTCATTACCCCATGTAGCCAGGGTGACTCCTCATTGCCCCATGTAGCCAGGGTGACTCCTCATTGCCCCGTGTAACCAGGGTGACTCCTCATTGCCCCATGTAACCAGGGTGACTCCATATTGCCCCATGTAGCCAGGGTGACTCCTCATTGCCCCATGTAGCCAGGGTGACTCCTCATTGCCCCATGTAACCAGGGTGATTCCTCATTGCCCCATGTAGCCAGGGTGACTCCATATTGCCCCATGTAGCCAGGGTGACTCCCCATTACCCCATGTAGCCAGTGTGAGTCCTCATTGCCCCATGTAGCCAGGGTGACTCCTCATTGCCCCATGTAGCCAGGGTGACTCCTCATTGCCCCACGTAGCCAGGGTGACTCCTCATTGCCCCATGTAACCAGGGTGACTCCTCATTACCCCATGTAGCCAGGGTGACTCCATATTGCCCCATGTAGCCAGGGTTACTCCCCATTACCCCATGTAGCCAGTGTGAGTCCTCATTGCCCCATGTAGCCAGAGTGACTCCTCATTACCCCATGTAGCCAGGGTGACTCCATATTACCCCATGTAGCCAGGGTGACTCCATATTACCCCATGTAGCCAGGGTGACTCCTCATTGCCCCTTCTAGCCATGGTGACTCCATATTACCCCATGTAGCCAGGGTGACTCCATATTACCACATGTAGCCAGGGTGACTCCTCATTGCCAAATGTAGCCAGGATGACTCCATATTACCCCATGTAGCCAGGGTGACTCCATATTACCCCATGTAGCCAGGGTGACTCCTCATTGCCCCATGTAGCCAGGGTGACTCCTCATTGCCCCATGTAGCCAGGGTGACTCCATATTGCCCAATGTAGCCAGGGTGACTCCCCATTACCCCATGTAGCCAGTGTGAGTCCTCATTGCCCCATGTAGCCAGGGTGACTCCTCATTGCCCCATGTAGCCAGGGTGACTCCTCATTGCCCCATGTAACCAGGGTGACTCCTCATTACCCCATGTAGCCAGGGTGACTCCATATTGCCCCATGTAGCCAGGGTTACTCCCCATTACCCCATGTAGCCAGTGTGAGTCCTCATTGCCCCATGTAGCCAGAGTGACTCCTCATTACCCCATGTAGCCAGGGTGACTCCATATTACCCCATGTAGCCAGGGTGACTCCATATTACCCCATGTAGCCAGGGTGACTCCTCATTGCCCCTTGTAGCCATGGTGACTCCATATTACCCCATGTAGCCAGGGTGACTCCATATTACCACATGTAGCCAGGGTGACTCCTCATTGCCAAATGTAGCCAGGATGACTCCATATTACCCCATGTAGCCAGGGTGACTCCATATTACCCCATGTAGCCAGGGTGACTCCTCATTGCCCCATGTAGCCAGGGTGACTCCTCATTGCCCCATGTAGCCAGGGTGACTCCATATTGCCCCATGTAGCCAGGGTGACTCCCCATTACCCCATGTAGCCAGTGTGAGTCCTCATTGCCCCATGTAGCCAGGGTGACTCCTCATTGCCCCATGTAGCCAGGGTGACTCCTCATTGCCCCATGTAGCCAGGGTGACTCCTCATTGCCCCATGTAACCAGGGTGACTCCTCATTACCCCATGTAGCCAGGGTGACTCCATATTGCCCCATGTAGCCAGGGTTACTCCCCATTACCCCATGTAGCCAGTGTGAGTCCTCATTGCCCCATGTAGCCAGGGTGACTCCTCATTGCCCGATGTAACCAGGGTGACTCCTCATTGCCCCATGTAGCCAGGGTGACTCCTCATTGCCCCATGTAGCCAGGGTGACTCCTCATTGCCCCATGTAGCCAGGGTGACTCCTCGTTACCCCATGTAGCCAGGGTGACTCCTCATTGCCCCATGTAGCCAGGGTGACTTCATATTGCCCCATGTAGCCAGGGTGACTCCTCATTGCCCCATGTAGCCAGGGTGACTCCTCATTACCCCATGTAGCCAGGGTGACTCCTCATTGCCCATTGTAGCCAGGGTGACTCCTCATTACCCCATGTAGCCAGGGTGACTCCTCATTGCCCCATGTAGCCAGGGTGACTCCATATTGCCCCATGTAGCCAGGGTGACTCCTCATTGCCCCATGTAGCCAGGGTGACTCCATATTGCCCCATGTAGCCAGGGTGACTCCTCATTGCCCCATGTAGCCAGGGTGACTCCTCATTGCCCCATGTAGCCAGGGTGACTCTATATTGCCCCATGTAGCCAGGGTGACTCCATATTGCCCCATGTAGCCAGGGTGACTCCTCTTTGCCCCATGTAGCCAGGGTGCCTCCATATTGCCCCATGTAACCAGGGTGACTCCTCATTGCCCCATGTAGCCAGGTTGACTCCTGATTGCCCCATGTAGCCAGGGTGACTCCATATTGCCCCATGTAGCCAGGGTGACTCCTCATTGCCCCATGTAGCAAGGGTGACTCCTCATTGCCCCATGTAGCAAGGGTGACTCCATAGTGCCCCATGTAGCCAGGGTGACTCCTCATTACCCCATGTAGCCAGGGTGACTCCTCATTGCCCCATGTAGCCAGGCTGACTCCATATTGCCCCATGTAGCCAGGGTGACTCCTCATTGCCCCATGTAGCCAGGATGACTCCATACTGCCCCATGTAGCCAGGGTGACTCCTCATTACCCCATGTAGCCAGGGTGACTCCTCATTGCCCCGTGTAGCCAGGGTGACTCCTCATTACCCCATGTAGCCAGGGTGACTCCTCATTGCCCCATGTAGCCAGGGTGACTCCTCATTGCCCCATGTAGCCAGGGTGACTCCTCATTGCCCCATGTAGCCAGGATGACTCCATACTGCCCCATGTAGCCAGGGTGACTCCTCATTACCCCATGTAGCCAGGGTGACTCCTCATTGCCCCATGTAACCAGGGTGACTCCATATTGCCCCGTGTAGCCAGGATGACTCCATATTGCCCCATGTAGCCAGGGTGACTCCTCATTGCCCCATGTAGCCAGGGTGACTCCTCATTGCCCCATGTAGCCAGGGTGACTCCTCATTGCCCCATGTAGCCAGGGTGACTCCTCATCCCCGATGTAGCCAGGGTGACTCCTCATTGCCCCATGTAGCCAGGGTGACTCCTCATTTCCCCATGTAGCCAGGGTGACTCCTCATTGCCCCATGTAGCCAGGGTGACTCCTCATTGCCCCATGTAGCCAGGGTGACTCCTCATTGCCCCATGTAGCCAGGATGACTCCTCATTGCCCCATGTAGCCAGGGTGACTCCATATTGCCCCATGTAGCCAGGATGACTCCTCATTGCCCCATGTAGCCAGGGTGACTCCTCATTGCCCCATGTAGCCAGGGTGACTCCATATTGCCCCATGTAGCCAGGGTGACTCCTCATTACCCCATGTAGCCAGGATGACTCCTCATTGCCCCGTGTAGCCAGGGTGACTCCTCATTACCCCATGTAGCCAGGATGACTCTTCATTGCCCCGTGTAGCCAGGGTGACTCCTCATTGCCCCATGTAGCCAGGGTGACTCCATATTGCCCCATGTAGCCAGGATGACTCCATATTGCCCCATGTAGCCAGGATGACTCCTCATTGCCCCATGTAGCCAGGGTGACTCCTCATTGCCCCATGTAGCCAGGGTGACTCCATATTGCCCCGTGTAGCCAGGATGACTCCTCATTGCCCCATGTAACCAGGGTGACTCCATATTGCCCCATGTAGCCAGGGTGACTCCTCATTGCCCCATGTAACCAGGGTGACTCCTCATTGCCCCATGTAGCCAGGGTGACTCCTCATTGCCCCATGTAACCAGGGTGACTCCATATTGCCCCATGTAGCCAGGGTGACTCCTCATTGCCCGATGTAACCAGGGTGACTCCATATTGCCCCATGTAGCCAGGGTGACTCCTCATTGCACCATGTAGCCAGGGTGACTCCTCATTGCCCATGTAACCAGGGTGACTCCATATTGCCCGATGTAACCAGGGTGACTCCTCATTGCCCCATGTAGCCAGGGTGATTCCATATTACCCCATGTAGCCAGGGTGACTCCTCATTGCCCCATGTAACCAGGGTGACTCCATATTGCCCCATGTAGCCAGGGTGACTCCTCATTGCCCCATGTAGCCAGGGTGATTCCATATTACCCCATGTAGCCAGGGTGACTCCTCATTGCCCCATGTAACCAGGGTGACTCCATATTGCCCCATGTAGCCAGGGTGACTCCTCATTGCCCCATGTAGCCAGGGTGACTCCTCATTGCCCCGTGTAGCCAGGGTGACTCCTCATTGCCCCATGTAGCCAGGGTGACTCCTCATTACCCCATGTAGCCAGGGTGACTCCTCATTGCCCCATGTAGCCAGGGTGACTCCTCATTGCCCCGTGTAACCAGGGTGACTCCTCATTGCCCCATGTAACCAGGGTGACTCCATATTGCCCCATGTAGCCAGGGTGACTCCTCATTGCCCCATGTAGCCAGGGTGACTCCTCATTGCCCCATGTAACCAGGGTGATTCCTCATTGCCCCATGTAGCCAGGGTGACTCCATATTGCCCCATGTAGCCAGGGTGACTCCCCATTACCCCATGTAGCCAGTGTGAGTCCTCATTGCCCCATGTAGCCAGGGTGACTCCTCATTGCCCCATGTAGCCAGGGTGACTCCTCATTGCCCCATGTAGCCAGGGTGACTCCTCATTGCCCCATGTAACCAGGGTGACTCCTCATTACCCCATGTAGCCAGGGTGACTCCATATTGCCCCATGTAGCCAGGGTTACTCCCCATTACCCCATGTAGCCAGTGTGAGTCCTCATTGCCCCATGTAGCCAGAGTGACTCCTCATTACCCCATATAGCCAGGGTGACTCCATATTACCCCATGTAGCCAGGGTGACTCCATATTACCCCATGTAGCCAGGGTGACTCCTCATTGCCCCTTGTAGCCATGGTGACTCCATATTACCCCATGTAGCCAGGGTGACTCCATATTACCACATGTAGCCAGGGTGACTCCATATTGCCCCATGTAGCCAGGGTGACTCCTCATTGCCAAATGTAGCCAGGATGACTCCATATTACCCCATGTAGCCAGGGTGACTCCATATTACCCCATGTAGCCAGGGTGACTCCTCATTGCCCCATGTAGCCAGGGTGACTCCTCATTGCCCCATGTAGCCAGGGTGACTCCATATTGCCCCATGTAGCCAGGGTGACTCCCCATTACCCCATGTAGCCAGTGTGAGTCCTCATTGCCCCATGTAGCCAGGGTGACTCCTCATTGCCCCATGTAGCCAGGGTGACTCCTCATTGCCCCATGTAGCCAGGGTGACTCCTCATTGCCCCATGTAACCAGGGTGACTCCTCATTACCCCATGTAGCCAGGGTGACTCCATATTGCCCCATGTAGCCAGGGTTACTCCCCATTACCCCATGTAGCCAGTGTGAGTCCTCATTGCCCCATGTAGCCAGGGTGACTCCTCATTGCCCGATGTAACCAGGGTGACTCCTCATTGCCCCATGTAGCCAGGGTGACTCCTCATTGCCCCATGTAGCCAGGGTGACTCCTCATTGCCCCATGTAGCCAGGGTGACTCCTCGTTACCCCATGTAGCCAGGGTGACTCCTCATTGCCCCATGTAGCCAGGGTGACTCCATATTGCCCCATGTAGCCAGGGTGACTCCTCATTGCCCCATGTAGCCAGGGTGACTCCTCATTACCCCATGTAGCCAGGGTGACTCCTCATTGCCCATTGTAGCCAGGGTGACTCCTCATTACCCCATGTAGCCAGGGTGACTCCTCATTGCCCCATGTAGCCAGGGTGACTCCATATTGCCCCATGTAGCCAGGGTGACTCCTCATTGCCCCATGTAGCCAGGGTGACTCCATATTGCCCCATGTAGCCAGGGTGACTCCTCATTGCCCCATGTAGCCAGGGTGACTCCTCATTGCCCCATGTAGCCAGGGTGACTCTATATTGCCCCATGTAGCCAGGGTGACTCCATATTGCCCCATGTAGCCAGGGTGACTCCTCTTTGCCCCATGTAGCCAGGGTGCCTCCATATTGCCCCATGTAACCAGGGTGACTCCTCATTGCCCCATGTAGCCAGGTTGACTCCTGATTGCCCCATGTAGCCAGGGTGACTCCATATTGCCCCATGTAGCCAGGGTGACTCCTCATTGCCCCATGTAGTAAGGGTGACTCCTCATTGCCCCATGTAGCAAGGGTGACTCCATAGTGCCCCATGTAGCCAGGGTGACTCCTCATTACCCCATGTAGCCAGGGTGACTCCTCATTGCCCCATGTAGCCAGGCTGACTCCATATTGCCCCATGTAGCCAGGGTGACTCCTCATTGCCCCATGTAGCCAGGATGACTCCATACTGCCCCATGTAGCCAGGGTGACTCCTCATTACCCCATGTAGCCAGGGTGACTCCTCATTGCCCCGTGTAGCCAGGGTGACTCCTCATTACCCCATGTAGCCAGGGTGACTCCTCATTGCCCCATGTAGCCAGGGTGACTCCTCATTGCCCCATGTAGCCAGGGTGACTCCTCATTGCCCCATGTAGCCAGGATGACTCCATACTGCCCCATGTAGCCAGGGTGACTCCTCATTACCCCATGTAGCCAGGGTGACTCCTCATTGCCCCATGTAACCAGGGTGACTCCATATTGCCCCGTGTAGCCAGGATGACTCCATATTGCCCCATGTAGCCAGGGTGACTCCTCATTGCCCCATGTAGCCAGGGTGACTCCTCATTGCCCCATGTAGCCAGGGTGACTCCTCATTGCCCCATGTAGCCAGGGTGACTCCTCATCCCCGATGTAGCCAGGGTGACTCCTCATTGCCCCATGTAGCCAGGGTGACTCCTCATTTCCCCATGTAGCCAGGGTGACTCCTCATTGCCCCATGTAGCCAGGGTGACTCCTCATTGCCCCATGTAGCCAGGGTGACTCCTCATTGCCCCATGTAGCCAGGATGACTCCTCATTGCCCCATGTAGCCAGGGTGACTCCATATTGCCCCATGTAGCCAGGATGACTCCTCATTGCCCCATGTAGCCAGGGTGACTCCTCATTGCCCCATGTAGCCAGGGTGACTCCATATTGCCCCATGTAGCCAGGGTGACTCCTCATTACCCCATGTAGCCAGGATGACTCCTCATTGCCCCGTGTAGCCAGGGTGACTCCTCATTACCCCATGTAGTCAGGATGACTCTTCATTGCCCCGTGTAGCCAGGGTGACTCCTCATTGCCCCATGTAGCCAGGGTGACTCCATATTGCCCCATGTAGCCAGGATGACTCCATATTGCCCCATGTAGCCAGGATGACTCCTCATTGCCCCATGTAGCCAGGGTGACTCCTCATTGCCCCATGTAGCCAGGGTGACTCCATATTGCCCCGTGTAGCCAGGATGACTCCTCATTGCCCCGTGTAGCCAGGGTGACTCCTCATTGCCCCGTGTAGCCAGGATGACTCCTCATTGCCCCGTGTACCCAGGATGACTCCTCATTGCCCCATGTAGCCAGGGTGACTTCATATTGCCCCATGTAGCCAGGATGACTCCTCATTGCCCTGTGTAGCCAGGGTGACTCCTCATTGCCCCATGTAGCCAGGGTGACTCCATATTGCCCCATGTAGCCAGGGTGACTCCTCATTGCCCCGTGTAGCCAGGGTGACTCCTCATTACCCCATGTAGCCAGGGTGACTTCATATTGCCCCATGTAGCCAGGATGACTCCTCATTGCCCCGTGTAGCCAGGGTGACTCCTCATTGCCCCATGTAGCCAGGGTGACTCCATATTGCCCCATGTAGCCAGGGTGACTCCTCATTGCCCCGTGTAGCCAGGGTGACTCCTCATTACCCCATGTAGCCAGGGTGACTTCATATTGCCCCATGTAGCCAGGATGACTCCTCATTGCCCCGTGTAGCCAGGGTGACTTCATATTGCCCCATGTAGCCAGGATGACTTCATATTGCCCCGTGTAGCCAGGGTGACTCCTCATTGCCCCGTGTAGCCAGGATGACTCCTCATTGCCCCATGTAGCCAGGATGACTCCTCATTGCCCCGTGTAGCCAGGGTGACTCCTCATTACCCCATGTAGCCAGGATGACTCCTCATTGCCCCATGTAGCCAGGGTGACTCCATATTGCCCCGTGTAGCCAGGGTGACTCCTCATTGCCCCATGTAGCCAGGGTGACTCCTCATTGCCCCGTGTAGCCAGGGTGACTCCTCATTACCCCATGTAGCCAGGATGACTCCTCATTGCCCCGTGTAGCCAGGGTGACTCCTCATTGCCCCATGTAGCCAGGATGACTCCTCATTGCCCCATGTAGCCAGGGTGACTCCTCATTGCCCCATGTAGCCAGGGTGACTCCTCATTGCCCCATGTAGCCAGGGTGACTCCTCATTGCCCCGTGTAGCCAGGGTGACTCCATATTGCCCCATGTAGCCAGGGTGACTCCTCATTGCCCCGTGTAGCCAGGGTGACTCCTCATTACCCCATGTAGCCAGGGTGACTTCATATTGCCCCATGTAGCCAGGATGACTCCTCATTGCCCCGTGTAGCCAGGGTGACTTCATATTGCCCCATGTAGCCAGGATGACTTCATATTGCCCCGTGTAGCCAGGGTGACTCCTCATTGCCCCGTGTAGCCAGGATGACTCCTCATTGCCCCATGTAGCCAGGATGACTCCTCATTGCCCCGTGTAGCCAGGGTGACTCCTCATTACCCCATGTAGCCAGGATGACTCCTCATTGCCCCATGTAGCCAGGGTGACTCCATATTGCCCCGTGTAGCCAGGGTGACTCCTCATTGCCCCATGTAGCCAGGGTGACTCCTCATTGCCCCGTGTAGCCAGGGTGACTCCTCATTACCCCATGTAGCCAGGATGACTCCTCATTGCCCCGTGTAGCCAGGGTGACTCCTCATTGCCCCATGTAGCCAGGATGACTCCTCATTGCCCCATGTAGCCAGGGTGACTCCTCATTGCCCCATGTAGCCAGGGTGACTCCTCATTGCCCCATGTAGCCAGGGTGACTCCTCATTGCCCCGTGTAGCCAGGGTGACTCCTCATTACCCCATGTAGCCAGGATGACTCCTCATTGCCCCGTGTAGCCAGGGTGACTCCTCATTACCCCATGTAGCCAGGATGACTCCTCATTGCCCCATGTAGCCAGGGTGACTCCTCATTGCCCCATGTAGCCAGGGTGACTCCTCATTGCCCCATGTAACCAGGGTGACTCCATATTACCCCATGTAGCCAGGGTGACTCCTCATTGCCCCATGTAGCCAGGGTGACTCCATATTACCCCATGTAGCCAGGGTGACTCCTCATTGCCCCGTGTAGCCAGGGTGACTCCTCATTGCCCCGTGTAGCCAGGGTGACTCCTCATTGCCCCATGTAGCCAGGGTGACTCCTCATTGCCCCATGTAGCCAGGGTGACTCCTCATTGCCCCATGTAGCCAGGGTGACTCCTCATTGCCCCATGTAGCCAGGGTGACTCCTCATTGCCCCATGTAGCCAGGGTGACTCCACATTGCCCCATGTAGCCAGGGTGACTCCTCATTGCCCCATGTAGCCAGGGTGACTCCACATTGCCCCATGTAGCCAGGGTGACTCCTCATTGCCCCGTGTAGCCAGGGTGACTCCTCATTGCCCCATGTAGCCAGGGTGACTCCACATTGCCCCATGTAGCCAGGGTGACTCCTCATTGCCCCATGTAGCCAGGGTGACTCCTCATTGCCCCATGTAGCCAGGGTGACTCCTCATTGCCCCATGTAGCCAGGGTGACTCCTCATTGCCCCATGTAAACAGGGTGACTGCATATTACCCCTTGTAGCCAGGGTGACTCCTCATTGCCCCATGTAGCCAGGATGACTCCATATTACCCAATGTAGCCAGGATGACTCCTCATTGCCCCATGTAGCCAGGGTGACTCCTCATTGCCCCATGTAGCCAGGGTGACTCCATATTACCCAATGTAGCCAGGATGACTCCTCATTGCCCCATGTAGCCAGGGTGACTCCTCATTGCCCCATGTAGCCAGGGTGACTCCTCATTACCCCATGTAGCCAGGGTGACTCCTCATTGCCCCATGTAGCCAGGGTGACTCCTCATTGCCCCATGTAGCCAGGGTGACTCCAGATTGCCCCGTGTAGCCAGGGTGACTCCTCATTGCCCCATGTAGCCAGGGTGACTCCTCATTGCCCCATGTAGCCAGGGTGACTCCTCATTACCCCATGTAGCCAGGGTGACTCCTCATTGCCCCATGTAGCCAGGGTGACTCCTCATTGCCCCATGTAGCCAGGATGACTCCTCATTGCCCCATGTAGCCAGGGTGACTCCTCATTGCCCCATGTAGCCAGGGTGACTCCTCATTGCCCCATGTAGCCAGGGTGACTCCACATTGCCCCATGTAGCCAGGGTGACTCCATATTGCCCCATGTAGCCAGGGTGACTCCTCATTGCCCCATGTAGCCAGGGTGACTCCTCATTGCCCCATGTAGCCAGGATGACTCCTCATTGCCCCATGTAGCCAGGGTGACTCCTCATTGCCCCATGTAGCCAGGGTGACTCCTCATTGCCCCATGTAGCCAGGGTGACTCCTCATTGCCCCATGTAGCCAGGGTGACTCCTCATTGCCCCATGTAGCCAGGGTGACTCCTCATTACCCCATGTAGCCAGGGTGACTCCTCATTGCTCCATGTAGCCAGGGTGACTCCTCATTGCCCCATGTAGCCAGGGTGACTCCTCATTGCCCCATGTAGCCAGGGTGACTCCTCATTGCCCCATGTAGCCAGGGTGACTCCTCATTGCCCCATGTAACCAGGGTGACTCCATATTGCCCCATGTAGCCAGGGTGACTCCTCATTGCCCCATGTAACCAGGGTGACTCCTCATTGCCCCATGTAGCCAGGGTGACTCCTCATTGCCCCATGTAACCAGGGTGACTCCTCATTGCCCCATGTAGCCAGGGTGACTCCATATTGCCCCATGTAGCCAGGGTGACTCCTCATTGCCCGATGTAACCAGGGTGACTCCTCATTGCCCCATGTAGCCAGGGTGACTCCATATTGCCCCATGTAGCCAGGGTGACTCCTCATTGCCCGATGTAACCAGGGTGACTCCATATTACCCCATGTAGCCAGGGTGACTCCTCATTGCCCCATGTAGCCAGGGTGACTCCTCATTGCCCGATGTAACCAGGGTGACTCCTCATTGCCCGATGTAACCAGGGTGACTCCATATTGCCCCATGTAGCCAGGGTGACTCCTCATTGCCCGATGTAACCAGGGTGACTCCATATTACCCCATGTAGCCAGGGTGACTCCTCATTGCCCCATGTAGCCAGGGTGACTCCTCATTGCCCGATGTAACCAGGGTGACTCCATATTACCCCATGTAGCCAGGGTGACTCCTCATTGCCCCATGTAGCCAGGGTGACTCCTCATTGCCCGATGTAACCAGGGTGACTCCTCATTACCCCATGTAGCCAGGGTGACTCCTCATTGCCCGATGTAACCAGGGTGACTCCATATTGCCCCATGTAACCAGGGTGACTCCACATTGCCCCATGTAACCAGGGTGACTCCTCGTTGCCCCATGTAGCCAGGGTGACTCCACATTGCCCCATGTAGCCAGGGTGACTCCTCATTGCACCATGTAGCCAGGGTGACTCCACATTGCCCCATGTAGCCAGGGTGACTCCATATTGCCCCATGTAACCAGGGTGACTCCTCATTGCCCCATGTAGCCAGGGTGACTCCTCATTACCCCATGTAACCAGGGTGACTCCTCATTGCCCGATGTAACCAGGGTGACTCCTCATTGCCCCATGTAACCAGGGTGACTCCTCATTGCCCGATGTAACCAGGGTGACTCCTCATTGCCCCATGTAACCAGGGTGACTCCTCATTGCCCGATGTAACCAGGGTGACTCCTCATTGCCCCATGTAACCAGGGTGACTCCTCATTGCCCCATGTAGCCAGGGTGACTCCTCATTGCCCCATGTAGCCAGGGTGACTCCTCATTGCACCATGTAACCAGGGTGACTCCACATTGCACCATGTAGCCAGGGTGACTCCTCATTGCACCATGTAGCCAGGGTGACTCCTCATTGCCCCATGTAGCCAGGGTGACTCCACATTGCACCATGTAGCCAGGGTGACTCCTCATTGCCCGATGTAACCAGGGTGACTCCTCATTGCCCGATGTAACCAGGGTGACTCCTCATTGCCCCATGTAACCAGGGTGACTCCTCATTGCCCGATGTAACCAGGGTGACTCCTCATTGCCCCATGTAACCAGGGTGACTCCTCATTGCCCCATGTAGCCAGGGTGACTCCTCATTGCACCATGTAGCCAGGGTGACTCCTCATTGCCCCATGTAGCCAGGGTGACTCCTCATTGCACCATGTAGCCAGGGTGACTCCACATTGTACCATGTAGCCAGGGTGACTCCACATTGCACCATGTAGCCAGGGTGACTCCTCATTGCACCATGTAGCCAGGGTGACTCCACATTGCACCATGTAGCCAGGGTGACTCCACATTGCACCATGTAACCAGGGTGACTCCACATTGCACCATGTAGCCAGGGTGACTCCACATTGCACCATGTAGCCAGGGTGACTCCTCATTGCACCATGTAGCCAGGGTGACTCCTCATTGCACCATGTAGCCAGGGTGACTCCACATTGCACCATGTAACCAGGGTGACTCCACATTGCACCATGTAGCCAGGGTGACTCCTCATTGCACCATGTAGCCAGGGTGACTCCACATTGCACCATGTAGCCAGGGTGACTCCACATTGCACCATGTAGCCAGGGTGACTCCTCATTGCCCCATGTAGCCAGGGTGACTCCTCATTGCACCATGTAACCAGGGTGACTCCTCATTGCCCCATGTAGCCAGGGTGACTCCTCATTGCACCATGTAGCCAGGGTGACTCCTCATTGCACCATGTAACCAGGGTGACTCCTCATTGCACCATGTAGCCAGGGTGACTCCTCATTGCCCGATGTAACCAGGGTGACTCCTCATTGCCCCATGTAGCCAGGGTGACTCCTCATTGCCCCATGTAACCAGGGTGACTCCACATTGCCCACCTAGTAGCTACTTTTGTCCAGCGGATCCTTTGGCTTTTTTTTGACCCCCGATCCACAATGTCCCAGAAATGTGGCTTAAATCCCTTGTTGGTTCTGAAAAATCAGAAAGTCAATTTCCCCAGACAAAGCGAGAACAATCTCATGAGCGGCGGAATTTTCACCTTATTATGTTTTTACTGTCTCGCTCGCAGACCTAATAACCATTCAGATAAATTTAGATTTCTAATTATAAAAAGCGAATTAGTCCTCGGAGTGGAATATTTTTGCAGCCGTGTAAAGTGATCACCAAATTTGTCAATTAAAGTGTTTCCATTTCATTGGTACAAATTGCATCTGGCTCATAATAGTTTATGAGTGTTTTTTAGCTTCCGCCGTATTTTGCGCTTATGTTCTGTGATCATCTTATATGTTTTGTGTTATTGCATTCCATTTTACAAACAAATCCAGGAAATGAGGAGACTTGTGAGCCGGCCGCGGCCTCGTACAGCCAGTGCAATGTGTCTTGTGCTTTGTGATTATTAGTGACATCCGTTATAGCCAGATATCGGCATCGTTAGATTAGGAGACTTCATAAAGGGGATTATGACTCCGTGTGTCACCGTCATATCTTGCGTGACTGAAGGACCATCGCCAGGGCTGAAGACCACGGTGTGCCAGTCACTTAAAGGGGGTGTGCCAGTCACTTAAAGGGGTTGTGTCATCTTGGCAAGTGGGAAAAACTGCAAATTGCTTGCAAAAAAAAAAAAGCATCTTTGCAATTTACCATTTGTTAAAAAATTCTTTTACATTTTTGGTTTATAGTTTACTGCTCATTTACCAGTCACCCCTGCAGTCTATTATACTGGGAGTGCAGCGCTCGCAAGCTCTTTTCTTTAGAGCTTGTCAGTGCTGCTCTGAAGCTTGCAGGATCTCCGGATCTGACCCTGCTCGGTCCCTTGTGTTCCTCCGATGATGCAGAAGCAAAGCTGTCTCTGCTTACATCATTGGACAATGGATAACCTGGACCAGCAGCGCAGCCATGACGCTGGCCCGAACTGTCAATCTTCAGATCTCCCAATAAGCGAGAAGACGGGAGGCAGACGAGCAGCGTGCCCCCGAACAGGCAACCTGAGAGGTCTCCCACCTATCTGATATTGATGAGCTTTCCTGAGGATCGATGAACCCCTTTAAGATACTGCAGTAGGTAGCAAAGGAAAACCAAACTTAGGGTGTTGGCGGCGGTCCCTGCTATAAATGACAAACACATCTCTGCTATGTGTAAATGGGGTGAAGGTTTCTGCACGACAGTGATCGATGCAGAGCCGAGCTCGGGGCACGGCGGATCCATAATCCCAGTCTCCTGGCCATAGGTCGTACCGGATTAGGTCTGTGACCGTGTGAGGGTCTGCGACCGTGTGAGGGTCTGCGACCTTGTGAGGATCTGCGACCGTGTGAGGGTCTGCGACCGTGTGAGGGTCTGCGACCGTGTGAGGGTCTGCGACCGTGTGAGGATCTGCGACCGTGTGAGGGTCTGCGACCGTGTGAGGGTCTGCGACCGTGTGAGCGTCTGCGACCGTGTGAGGGTCTGCGACCGTGTGAGGATCTGTGACCGTGTGAGGGTCTGCGACTATGTGAGGGTCTGCGACCGTGTGAGGGTCTGTGACCGTGTGAGGGTCTGCGACCGTGTGAGCGTCTGCGACCGTGTGAGGGTCTGCGACCGTGTGAGGGTCTGCGACCGTGTGAGGATCTGCGACCGTGTGAGGGTCTGCAACTATGTGAGGGTCTGCGACCGTGTGAGGGTCTGCGACCGTGTGAGGGTCTGTGACTATGTGAGGGTCTGCGACCGTGTGAGGGTCTGCGACTATGTGAGGGTCTGCAGCCATGTGAGGGTCTGCGACCGTGTGAGGGTCTGCGACTATGTGAGGGTCTGCGACCGTGTGAGGGTCTGCAACCATGTGAGGGTCTGCGACCGTGTGAGGGTCTGCGACCGTGTGAGGGTCTGCAACCATGTGAGGGTCTGCGACCGTGTGAGGGTTTGCGACTATGTGAGGGTCTGCAACCATGTGATGGTCTGCGACCGTGTGAGCGTCTGCGACTATGTGAGGGTCTGCGACCGTGTGAGGGTCTGCGACCGTGTGAGGGTCTGCGACTATGTGAGGGTCTGCATCCATGTGAGGGTCTGCGACTATGTGAGGGTCTGCGACCGTGTGAAGGTCTGCTGTCAGGAGATAAAAGGCGCAGGGACAGCAAAGATCAGGCGTTCACTAAATGATCCGCTTCTTTCAAAATAGTAAGAAAAATAAATAAATAAAATGTATCAAGCAGCGTGTGATACAACAGGAGAATGGAGGAAGCGATCCCGAGGAGCTGGAATTAACCACCAGGCACTCACACTCAGAAAGGTTAAGTGCCGGCACTAGACAGAAGTGGAGGCCGTAATGCGCTCTCTCCGATTCATGAAATGCGTCTTCACCGCCAGAGCGAGATTACAGGAAATGTATCTAAGTGCGATGCAACAATTCACTTCTCTGTCGCTGGAAGTCACCACCTGTATGTGACGGCGTCACCTCCGCTCTGATGCTCCAGGCGAGGGGATCTCTGCTTGCTGTCACCATTCATTCTATAAAATCTAGGGGGGTCCTGAAAGTCCCTTTGGTCTATATGAAAAGGCCACTGCTATTAAAGACTTGTTATAATTGGGGGCCCCATTGGAGCTTTTGTATTGGGGCCCGTGAGCTTCAGGTTACGTCCCTGTGCGCAGTTATGTGCTCACCATGGTGGATTTTAATTTACTGAGTTACCTTTTGAATAGCAGAAATCAGAGATCTTGAAAACTGTTAGAAATTGATACTTGTCAATTTTTTTTAAAAAAGGTCACTTTTTTTGCGCTGAGGACAGGTCCTCTTTAAATGATAACATTGTAGCTTCTTGGAGTCACCACTAGGTGGAGCTCCGTAAATACAGATGTGTACAGATCTTCAGCTCCCTCTAGTGGTGTTCTCAGGCCGACAGAATGTTGTCATTCACCTGTTTTGGGATCTGTGACGTTAAATTAACTGTTCATCGTCCTTCAGGAAATAAGAGGGTCTGTTCTCGGTGCATGTTTAAGAACTTGTTTTTCTTGTCTGAATGCAGTTCCTGATTTTTTTAATTACATTTTCGCTGCCTCGAGTGAATTGTGAATAAAATTAATATTGCAAAATGTAGGAAACCATAACACAGTATTCGTCAGCAGCGAAATTCCCAGGGTCCAGCTCGTTCATTCCCCACATTACTGCGACGATGAGGTTCTCGCTGTTAAACCCCGTAGATCAGTAGAAATTACATTTTATTTAAGATTAATGAAATATTTGTTATAATGAAGGTGAAATGTAGATTCAGAAAAGCCTGCTAAATTATTTATCTATCAAATTATTTATTATCTCTCATCAATCTATTATCTATATAACTATCTCTATATATTATCTATCTATTATATATCTATCATCTCTCATCTATTATCTATTTATTATCTATGAATTATCTATAATCTATCATCTATCTATCTATTATCTATCTATCTATTATCTATCTCTCATCTATCTATCTATCTATTATCAATCATTGATCTATTATCTATTTATTATCTATCATCTATCTATCTATTATCTATCTATCTATTATCTATCTCTCATCTATCTATCTATCTATTATCAATCATTGATCTATTATCTATTTATTATCTATCAATTATCTATCTTTTTATCTATCTATCATCTATCTATTATCTATCTATATATATTATCTATTATCTATTTATTATCTAATATCTATTTATTATCTAATATCTATTTATTATCTATCATCTATCTATTATGTATCTATTATCTATCTATCTTTTTACCTATCTATGATCTATCTATTATCTATTTATTATCTATCATCTATCTATATATATTATCTATTATCTATCCATTATCTATCTATACAGCAGCCTCTGTATACACTAAGATTTAAGTAAATGTTGTATATTTGAGCCCTAAACTGCATTACTGCTATATATCACATTGATCAGTCTCTTTCTGCCCATCAGCCACTACACAGAAAAAGAGGACTTAAGCATTATAGCGCCACCTGTTGGAAGTAGCGATCCTACAAGTCACAATCAACTCTTTAACGAATTGGTGGCGCTATAGAGTTTAAGTCCTCTTTTTCTCAGAAGAGGCAATTTGCATATATAATTTCCCAGAGGAGCATTGCACGGCGAATAAGCCTCCTTACATTGATAAGCCAGAGATGGTATGTCACTCTCCATAAGGAGAAACTTTACCCCTTAGACCTAAAAACATCAAGGCAGCAAAAAGTGAAAACCAAAATTTGTGTCAGACTCAAAACTTTTGTCCACATCTGTCCTGTCATCTATCCATGTTTCTAGCCAACCACAATTGTTGTGTGTCACATATCCACAGGAGGAAAAGGGGGGTTGGGTCCTGAGATCATTGGTGGCCGTTATGGATCAGACACTCATCACCTATTTTGTGATAATAAATAATAATAGTAGGATAATCATCCATAAAACTGGAGAATAGTTTGTCACATAGATTGTTCCTTAAAGCTTAGGGAGATCTAAGAGAAGATATTCTGGCCTTAAATCCTTAGAAACAGGAAGTCATTTCTTCAGGGTGGACTCTACGCAGAAATAAGTACTTTATTCAGGGGTGAACTCTACTCAGAAATAAGTACTTTGTTCAGGGGTGGACTCTACTCAGAAATAAGTACTTTATTCAGGGGTGAACTCTACTCAGAAATAAGTACTTTATTCAGGGGTGGACTCTGCTCAGAAATAAGTACTTTATTCAGGGGTGGACTCTACTCAGAAATAAGTACTTTATTCAGGGGTGAACTCTACTCAGAAATAAGTACTTTGTTCAGGGGTGGACTCTACTCAGAAATAAGTACTTTATTCAGGGGTGGACTCTACTCAGAAATAAGTACTTTATTCAGGGGTGGACTCTACTCAGAAATAAGTACTTTATTCAGGGGTGAACTCTACTCAGAAATAAGTACTTTGTTCAGGGGTGGACTCTACTCAGAAATAAGTACTTTATTCAGGGGTGGACTCTACTCAGAAATAAGTACTTTATTCAGGGGTGGACTCTACTCAGAAATAAGTACTTTATTCAGGGGTGGACTCTACTCAGAAATAAGTTCTTTATTCAGGGGTGGACTCTACTCAGAAATAAGTTCTTTATTCAGGGGTGGACTCTACTCAGAAATAAGAAGTACTTTATTCAGCGGTGGACTCTACTCAGAAATAAGAAGTACTTTATTCAGGGGTGGACTCTACTCAGAAATAAGTACTTTATTCAGGGGTGGACTCTACTCAGAAATAAGTACTTTATTCAGGGGTGGACTCTACTCAGAAATAAGTACTTTATTCAGGGGTGGACTCTACTCAGAAATAAGAAGTACTTTATTCAGCGGTGGACTCTACTCAGAAATAAGTACTTTATTCAGGGGTGAACTCTACTCAGAAATAAGTACTTTATTCAGGGGTGGACTCTACTCAGAAATAAGTACTTTATTCAGGGGTGGACTCTACTCAGAAATAAGTACTTTATTCAGGGGTGGACTCTACTCAGAAATAAGTACTTTATTCAGGGGTGGACTCTACTCAGAAATAAGTACTTTATTCAGGGGTGGACTCTACTCAGAAATAAGTACTTTATTCAGGGGTGGACTCTACTCAGAAATAAGAAGTACTTTATTCAGGGGTGGACTCTACTCAGAAATAAGTACTTTATTCAGCGGTGGACTCTACTCAGAAATAAGTACTTTATTCAGGGGTGGACTCTACTCAGAAATAAGTACTTTATTCAGGGGTGGACTCTACTCAGAAATAAGAAGTACTTTATTCAGGGGTGGACTCTACTCAGAAATAAGTACTTTATTCAGGGGTGGACTCTACTCAGAAATAAGTACTTTATTCAGGGGTGGACTCTACTCAGAAATAAGTTCTTTATTCAGGGGTGGACTCTACTCAGAAATAAGTTCTTTATTCAGGGGTGGACTCTACTCAGAAATAAGAAGTACTTTATTCAGGGGTGGACTCTACTCAGAAATAAGTACTTTATTCAGAGGTGGACTCTACTCAGAAATAAGTACTTTATTCAGAGGAGGACTCTACTCAGAAATAAGTACTTTAGTCAGAGGTGGACTCTACTCAGAAATAAGAAGTACTTTATTCAGAGGTGGACTCTACTCAGAAATAAGTACTTTATTCAGGTTTGGACTCTACTCAGAAATAAGAAGTACTTTATTCATTTATAGACTCTACTCAGAAATAAGTACTTTATTCATTTATAGACTCTACTCAGAAATAAGTACTTTATTCAGGGGTGGACTCTACTCAGAAGAAGAAAGTGTTTTATTTAATGGTATGGCTTGCATCAGAAACAAGAAGAACTTTATTCTGGGGTGGAGCTTTTCTCAGAAATGCAAAGTATTTTAATCATGGGTGGGGCTTTCCTCAAAAGCAAGAAGTCCTTTATTCAGGGGTGGGACTTTTCTATGAAACAAGAAGTCCTTTATTCAGGGGTGGGGCTTTCCTTAGCAACAAGACATCCTTAATTCAGGGGTAGGGCTTTCCTCAGAAACTGGACATGTTCTATTCAGGGATAGGGGTGTCTTCTATTATCTCTTCCTTCTCAATAGGAAAAATTAGATTTACCTTCAAATTCATTAACCAATATATATGTAATGTTTTCAGTAATTTTTTGACAATTGTCAGTGGAATGTAAATGAATAAATATGACAATCAATGTAACTTTCTCACTAGTTATTTGTCAGCTTTCTGAGCTTTTGTTCATAAGTTCAATCATTGTTTCGACCATAAAGGCTTTGTCTCCTCCCTCACATAACACTGGGAGGAAAAACAAAGACCTGCAGCCTTTCAAAAACAATCATTTTCTGGTCTAAATTTCCAGATGACTTTCTATATCAAGGGAAAGCGTCTTGAGCAGGGTGGAATGGCGCATCAAGGTTATGTAGATTATTCTGACACATGACAGAGACCTATTGTGATAAGACAATGCGGTGTGCGAGACTGGAACAGATCGCTCATTGTTCGGATGTTTCCGACTTTTGTGGTTGTTCAGTTGGGGGCACATGAATAGTAGAATACAATCGGAAACTAGGAAAATATTCACCGGAATGTCAATGAAGTGTTTCCATTCTAATGTAAGTTTGTGTATTAGTAGAGAAGTGAACGTAGGGCGGTGGTGTCCACAATCGACAGTGCGACTATGTGCGAAAAATACAGTTCCAGCTGCTGATTGACACCAGCACTCAACTTCAGTGCCAAACATCTGCGACAGGAGGCCATGGCACACCCGTTCTAATATTACAGCAGTTGTGGAGGCTTCATCTCTGTCCCCGTGAAGGGTCACACCACCCAAAACATAGACCTACCTGGAATGAGCACATTCTCTCTCCGTAGACTATACCCCTCCAGAAGCCATATTACTTACTTCTATGGTGCACATGCCCTTGATGGAGAGTTTTATTCAGAAACTAGATTAATTTGGTATCCTGCACAGTACTGATCATGAAGGAAAGACACCAAGAGTTGCTTGTGTTGAAGTTGGCCATGTCCATACTATTCAGTAGCCATTAGATACAGATGTGTCTTTTGCTTCCTTGATCATATTCTGAGACGATTGGTGCGAGACGAGCAAGTTTAAAGATTAAAAGTTTGTGCTACTCTGCTGGGAGAGGTTTCTGCTATATGTGTCCATTTGAAGTCACCCAGTGGTTGTGATGTGAATTGCAGCCAGATGAGGGTTTTCCTCTCACAAAATCAATATTTGGGTTAAAAAGGTGTTCAGTGCAGTGTTGGGAGACCCCAGAGTGTTACACGTCTGTTCTGGGCAATTGGAGGCTTTGGAGTTCTTGCAATTTCACAAATTCAAATCGATTCTCTTGAAATCTTTATTTTTCCTAAAATTTTGACAAAGCTGATAAATTTTAATTTTAAATTCTCTAATCTCTGCTAATAGCTGCTAAATGGCTACTGGGGAAGTCTTTAGTTTCCAAAAGTCTCCATTGGCAAGGGACAGTAGATTTGAGCACAACCAATAGTGTCTAAGGGATCTAGATTACAAACCATACAAGCTTCTTCCCGATGGTGGTCTATCTCCGGGGTCGATTCTTCCCGATGGTGGTCCATCTCCGGGGTCGATTCTTCCCGATGGTGGTCCATCTCCGGGGTCGATTCTTCCCGATGGTGGTCCATCTCTGGGGTCAATTCTTCCCGATGGTGGTCCATTTCCGGTGTAAATTCTTCCCGATGGTGGTCCATCTCCGGGGTCGATTCTTCCCGATGGTGGTCCATCTTCGGGGTCGATTCTTCCCGATGGTGGTCCATCTCCGCGGTCGATTCTTCCCCATGGTGGTCCATCTCCGGGGTCGATTCTTCCCGATGGTGGCCCATCTCCATGGTCGATTCTTCCCAATGGTGGTCCATCTCTGGGGTCGATTCTTCACGATGGTGGTCCATCTCCGGGGTCGATTCTTCCCGATGGTGGTTCATCTCCGCGGTCGATTCTTCCCGATGGTGGCCCATCTCCGCGGTCGATGCTTCCCGATGGTGGTCCATCTCCGGGGTCGATTCTTCCCGATGGTGGCCCATCTCCATGGTCAATTCTTCCCAATGGTGGTCCATTTCTGGGGTCGATTCTTCCCGATGGTGGTCCATTTCCGGGGGTCGATTCTTCCCGATGGTGGTCCATCTCCGCGGTTGATTCTTCCCAATGGTGGTCCATCTCTGGGGTCGATTCTTCCCCATGGTGGTCCATATCCGCGATCGATTCTTCCCGATGGTGGTCCATCTCTGGGGTCGATTCTTCCCGATGGTGGTTCATCTCCGCGTTCGATTCTTCCCCATGGTGGTCCATCTCCGCGGTCGATTCTTCCCGATGGTGGTCCATATCCGCGGTCGATTCTTCCCGATGGTGGTCCATCTCTGGGGTCGATTCTTCCCTATGGTGGTTCATCTCCGGGGTCGATTCTTCCCGATGGTGGCCCATCTCCATGATTAATTCTTCCCGATGGTGGTCCATTTCCGGGGTCGATTCTTCCTGATGGTGGTCCATCTCTGCGGTTGATTCTTCCCGATGGTGGTCCATCTCTGGGGTCGATTCTCCCCCATGGTGGTCCATCTCCGGGGTCGATTCTTCCCGATGGTGGTCCATCTCCGGGGTCGTTTTTTGGGAATCATTACTAACATTGGAATTGTTGCTTATATCTGGGCATTTTATGAGTTTTACCAACAGGACAGAATACAACTCACCTGGCATTCTGTCTATGCAGCTGGATAGCGAGTATGCCAGAGCAACATCAGTGAGGAGTGGATGGATCTAGAGGGTCTGGCATTTTAGTTCACAATTTTTTTTAAGTGTTTGGGAAATATTTTAATCTGATTGGAGCTTAGTCATCTCTAGAGATTACAGAATCTGCCAAAATTCCAATTTTCAGAATTTGGGCAGAAAATTTGATTTGCGTCAAATTCATCCTACATTTATCAAATTGCTGTTAGGAAAATGATATATAATATACTCTGCGTTCTCTCTAAATCCCAGATCATAATGAAATGAGGGGTAAAAAATAAAATGATCATGGCCACCTTGCCCCTCACGTGTACTGGTGCCGCAGCTCCGCGCCCAGTCCTCCCACTTCTGCCCTCTGGTTCCAGTATTGAAACTTTAGCTCGTCCGGTGCTCACTTAGCCTCCTGACGAGGAATTGTGTTACTTGATTTGACTCCAATTGTTTCCCTCTTCTGATTCCTACAGATCCATCAGCTGCCACCATGAATGGTGCTGAGGATGCCAGATGTATGGAGTATCCTATCTGGGGCAGAGAGCTCCGTGCACACTATGCTTTTTATGTAGCTGATCGGTGGTAATGTTCGCGGCTGCTATGTTTATCTGTGGGTGTACAGTTTGAAACACCGGCAAATTATGTAAAGGAACAACAGAAGGAAGGAGGGAGTGCTGCCTGTGTAATGCTGCAGAGTGATCGACAAGATGGTAGAATGTTTGTCGCTCACCTGGTGGAGTTGTGTGCGGCACAACTCCGATGGAGGTATAGACCCAAATGATAGATGGCAGCTACTCCGGCCCAGCGGGAGGAGAACCGAGGTGCAGGAGGAACGGTGGAACAAGTATGGAGGATTAGATTTATTTTACCAAACTATAAAAACAACGATTTTCGGAGTTGGATCAACTCCTTCTTCACCATTCCTTCTTGGCAGCGCCCAGTCATCACCACAGCAATTTTTCTCCTGCACCTTGACACCCACAAATTGTAAAATATGGTGCAGAAAAGAAAAGTCATCTGTACACATTAAATTTGCCGAACCTAACAATTTTGGAGCGATTGGACGACCGACTCTTCTGTATGAGAGCCTCCAACTGGATCAGGGAATATTAGATAGTATTAGATAGTAATAGTGTGAGCCCATCAACCATCGTCAAGGTGGTCTCATTAATCTGATGGGTCCCTGACCTCCCTTTCCAAATGTGAACACTTACCTGAGGCTATTGTCTGTATGCATGGGTGAATGTGGACACCTCTCTCAGTAAAGCCTCTCAGATTATTGAGACCACCTTGACGATGGTTGATGGGCTCACACTATTTGGCCAAATTCTGTGTAAAGCGTCTCATAAATATTTTTCCTAATGCTCAAAAAGCCATTTTGCTATTCATATTTCATGTATTTCATATTCGACATGCTTTGGGTCAGAAATCAAACGCCCGATCCTTTGGTCTCAGGTAGATGAGCCGCTACAGGTGAATCTGCTCTGCCCATAGGGAACACGCGATCGCATTGCTGAGCCAAGAGCTGATGTGCCCGGGGTGGGGGAGGCAAGAGAGACCACCGTTCAACTAAGACTTCCGACAATTCGAAGCTCCATGATCCCAGTGCAGAATCCCCACCATGGCCCCCATTTATATTACGGGTGCCCTGTATGTGACAGAGGGGCTTTTGCTCCCTGTGCGCCCCCTTTAGACACCCACTCTCCCACTGTTACATTGTAGCAGCAGTTGCTTTCCGCGGTTCACATCAGGGCACTTGCGCCAGTCTATCATCCTCGCGTACTGAATCTTTCATCAGTATAAATCTCTCCTTTCATTTATTTCGCACTAATGAATAATCTATAGAATTTCCAATAATTAGCCTTAATGATTTCCAGGAAGATATTGTTTCTGGCTCGGCTGCGTATCCAAAGCATAAATTTTAATCATGTAATAGGTTGTAGAATATCGTTCTAGGCCGTATATATCTTTTTATGACTTAATAGCCAGAGACTAAATGTGCATTTTATATCTCTCCACCGGCTGGCGTCCCCCCGGAGGATCGTTCGGGGCAGCAGAGGTGTCCTGATGACGTCATAGCAGATACATTATCGGGTAGTAACATCCCATTGTGTGAAGACAATGGGCCCGAGAAGGTAATGGCGGCATCGACATTAGCAGCTACTTAGTGATTCCTCTTACTAGAAACCATTAATTACACTAATTGTTTATAATTAGAACGCACCAGTGATGGATAATTCATCATCAGATGGAACAACAGAATGAGAGAAAAAAAGAATAATCAGAAAGTTTGTGACTTTAAGGGTTTGAATACTTTTACAGACTATTGTTGAATTGTTCTAGTTGCATCTAATAGAACATGTGAAGAAACTTTGTATGAAGTCTCTTCGGTTTTAAGATTTGGAAAAGACACAAATTATTCAAGTCCAAACTATAATCCTATCGGGTTGATGCGGAGGAAATAACCCCCCAAAAGGCAAATACGAATAGCCCCATATTAGGGAGCAAATTAATTTCTACCTCCCAAATTTGACAATTGGGATCAGTCACTGGATTAATATCTAATCTAAAAGCTATTGTCGTGATGTGTACACAGCTCTGATGCAGACTGATGTGCGTCCATGTGTTACAGATTGTAAATTGATAATAAAAACATAAAGCATAAAAAAAAATTGCTGTTTTTTGTACGCAGCCTCAATGTAGAGCTATGTGTTTCCATGGTTACAGACTACAAACCGCTTCTAGTCTGATCTTGCAGTCACCTGTTCTTTTCTCCTTTCTGCTCTGTCTGCAGGGTATTAAAGGGAATCTGACAGCAGTTTTTTGCTTTGTGGTCTAAGAGCAGCATAATGTAGGGTCGAAGACCCCATTTCCAGGGATGTGTCACTTCCTGGGCTGTGTTTCGCTGTTTTAATAAAGTCAGTGTTTTAGCAGCAAAATTAGGTGTCTCGTGTCTCCTGGAGCAACTCTGCCCCAGCGCTGATTGGTGGCTTTCTGCCTATGCACAGTGTACACAGAAATCTGCCGATCGGTGTTGGGGGCGGGGTTACACAGGGATCAACATTCCGAGCACTGCTAGATCTGAAGCAGAGAAAACTGTGATTCTAGAACACCTGCTGCACCCAGTAAACTAAGTGACACATTGCTGGAATCAGGGTCTCTGCCCTTACAGTATGTTGCCGTCCGATTAGGACAGATCTCCTTTAAATGGATGAGCCTTCTTACAGATAGTATCTGCACATAATTTGACAATCTCTGTGCTGGGTTTTTATTGTAACTTGCTGGTCTAACTGTAGCAGGAATGAAATCCACGTGTTTGTGTGGATATTTCTGCAGATATGCATCAAATTTGCTGAAAAATAAAATTTTGGGGGAAATTTTTGTATCAGGGTTTTATAATTCTGGCATGTTTCAAGTCTTATAAAGATGATTTTCAGAACAATTCCAGAAAGGAAAAGGAAGGGAAAAAAACAGAAACAATAATTTTTTTTTTTTTTAATCCCTGTTTTGTTTTTTTTTGTTTTTTTAAAAGCTGCTCAAAGCAACAATAAAAATGCTGCAAAACACCGTGTATATCTATCCCAGCAGCACAATGACTGGCATACTAAATGCTGCCCTTACCAAGTAGTAGGAGGCAGTTGCTTGGTGCAAACAGCGCCACCTTTGTCTATGCCGGGTATTGCAGCTCATTCCCATTGTACTCCATGTAGCTCAGAGAGCCCGTACAGAATGCATGTCATTGGACTCACTGGTGGAGAAGCAAAAGTTTTCCAAGGAAACATCCATGGGGTTATGGCTCTTGTCACCTACCTCCAGAATGGGGAGAACTGGAGTTTTTGTTCAGCGCTAAGCCCCATGATCCGCTGGGTCAGCGATGGCGTATATAAGGACACCCTTCACCTCCACAAAGACTAATTCCATACAATAGTAACTCCTTATGTTGTGGCCATAATTGCTGTGCAGTCCCAACATAAGTCATCTATGTCCCAGCTTAATGCAAGTGTATGATGTTGCATTGCAACCCGTGAGGCTTGTCGAACAAAAAAGTCCAACTGTTTCTGATCTTTTGCCACTTGCTTGTCGCGGTTGCAAAATCATGCATTTCTCTGCAATGTAATAGTGGCGTATAGCGAAACTTGGCTACGCGGCATGCATTGCAGGCAAAGATGCATCAGGCTGCAACTTACATCACAACCACTAGGTGGCCACATATACAGACATATGGCAAAAACAACTCCCAACAGAGTATCTCAAAATCTGATTTTTTTATTTTTTATTTTTTTAAAAGAAGATCATTTTACACTTTCCATATCTGAAATCCAAGGAAGGACACATCTGTAAGAATTCCTTTTTTCCTGCAGCTTCAGTAACACTGTAGGTATAAATAATTGTTATGCTGTTTTCTAATATCTAATATATAATTGCCTAGAATACTACTTCCTGCAATTTGTGCCAACTTCCTGTCCGGAGCTAATGTCCGGAGCTAATGTCCGGAGCTAATGTCCGGAGCTAATGTCCGGAGCTAATGTCTGGAGATAAGTGACGTCAACAGTGTCCAGTGTCTGATTGGTTGCCGCCTGCTGCGAGCGACCAATCAGAAACGTGCCGTACTGTGACACACTCCGCCCGCCATTTTGGTGTGATTTTTGAATTTTTACCTCACAGCAAGTTTCTACTGCGTGGAGGCGGGCCCAGTGACGTTGCTCTTCAAGCTCCTGCCGAATTTCGTCAAAAAAATGATAATACCATTTACCAAAACTATATATATTTAGTTGCGAAGTGGTTCAGTGACATTTTCACACCAATTTTGAACTTTTGTTTGGTGTTTTCTCCATATACTGCCTATTATTTTTGTTCTTTCTTACTATTATTTATTAATTGTATTATTCTTACATTTGAATAAATAAAGTATATATGGATTCTAGACTCCCGATTCTTTAGAATCGGGCTGCCATCTAGTATATATATAATTGGCTCTTTATAATCTACTAGATTGTGGCCCGATTCTAATGCATCGGGTATTCTAGAATATGCATGTCCCCGTAGTATATGGACAATGATGATTCCAGAATTCGTGGCAGACTGTGCCCGTCGCTGATTGGTCGAGGCAACCTTTATGACATCATCGTCGCCATGGCAACCATTATGACATCATCGTCGCTGTGCCCGTTGCTGATTGGTCGAGGCCTGGCGGCCTCGACCAATCAGAGATGCGGGATATCTACGTCCTTTATGACATCATCGTCGCTGTGCTCGTTGCTGATTGGTCGAGGCCTGGCGGCCTCGACCAATCAGAGACGCAGGATTTCTACGTTGATGCTGTGCCCGTCTCTGATTGGTCGAGGCCTGGCGGCCTCAACCAATCAGAGAGCCGGGATTTCCAGGACAGACAGACAGACAGACAGACGGAAAAACCCTTAGACAATTATATATATAGATGACTGACTATGGCCCAGAATGAGACGATAAAAGCATCCCACTATGAGCCGGCACTGTCCTAGAGGCAAGTCGCCCTATACAGAGATCACCCCTTTATAATGTTTCCATACATAATTCCCTTTCATCAATTGTAACACAGATCTTTCGCGAGAGATAATAACCCCCCCCCCGAAATGTAAGATATTAATGGCCGCGTAATCCTCTAATTACAAACACTTTTTATTTCCTTCTTCATTTTGCGGCGGATGCGATTATTGTACATCTGGAATATTCCCGCATCACCACCGAGCCGCTATTTGGCTCTTTTTGCCGTAAAAGTGACATTCACCTATAATTTATGAGGCTCATACAATTATCTGTTATCACTGCTTAAAATGATTATGTCTACAACAAAAATATACGATGTAACCAGCACGTCGTAATCTCTGATTAATTATACGCTACTACTGTAAGAGCCTGCCAGCCAATGGCGGCGGCCCCGGCAAACACGGCCCAAAGCGTCTGCACCGAAAGGTTAGTACCGTGCTTGGAAGAAAGTGAACTGCAGGTTAATGACATTCGCAGAAGACGCTGCGCACAAGGCCTCAGCGCACAAGCACTTCTCTAATGTTGAGTTTAATAAGCACTTGCACTTTCATTAATTTAATAGCGCTGCCGATAAGAAAGAGATACAAAGTTTGCTATTTATTTTAAAAGGTCGCTACACTGTAAAAGGGGAAGATCCACTCCTGAGATCCTGGATACAAAACAACTTCAGCAACTTTGTAAACACAATAATTACCTAGAACTTATTCCAGAATGTTTAATACCGTAAAGCTGAATTTACTATAGGATCAGTAATGTTATGTATGTGCACAGTGACTGCACCAGCAGAATAGTGAGTGCAGCTCTGGGGTATAATACAGGATGTAACTCAGGATCAGTAATGTAATGTATGTACACAGTGACTGCACCAGCAGAATAGTGAGTGCAGCTCTGGGGTATAATACAGGATGTAACTCAGGATCAGTAATGTAATGTATGTACACAGTGACTGCACCAGCAGAATAGTGAGTGCAGCTCTGGGGTATAATACAGGATGTAACTCAGGATCAGTAATGTAATGTATGTACACAGTGACTGCACCAGCAGAATAGTGAGTGCAGCTCTAGGGTATAATACAGGATGTAACTCAGGATCAGTAATGTAATGTATGTACACAGTGACTGCACCAGCAGAATAGTGAGTGCAGCTCTCGAGTATAATACAGGAGGTAACTCAGGATCAGTAATGTAATGTATGTACACAGTGACTGCACCAGCAGAATAGTGAGTGCAGCTCTGGGGTATAATACAGGATGTAACTCAGGTCAGTAATGTAATGTATGTACACAGTGACTGCACCAGCAGAATAGTGAGTGCAGCTCTGGAGTATAATACAGGATATAACTCAGGATCAGTAATGTAATGTATGTACACAGTGACTGCACCAGAATAGTGAGTGCAGCTCTGGAGTATAATACAGGATGTAACTCAGGATCAGTAATGTAATGTATGTACACAGTGACTGCACCAGCAGAATAGTGAGTGCAGCTCTGGAGTATAATACAGGATGTAACTCAGGATCAGTAATGTAATGTATGTACACAGTGACTGCACCAGCAGAATAGTGAGTGCAGCTCTGGGGTATAATACAGGATGTAACTCAGGTCAGTAATGTAATGTATGTACACAGTGATTGCACCAGCAGAATAGTGAGTGCAGCTCTGGGGTATAATACAGGATGTAACTCAGGATCAGTAATGTAATGTATGTACACAGTGACTGCACCAGCAGAATAGTGAGTGCAGCTCTGGAGTATAATACAGGATATAACTCAGGATCAGTAATGTTATGTATGTACACAGTGACTGCACCAGCAGAATAGTGAGTGCAGCTCTGGGGTATAATACAGGATGTAACTCAGGATCAGTAATGTAATGTATATATATACACAGTGACTGCACCAGCAGAATAGTGAGTGCAGCTCTGGGGTATAATACAGGATGTAACTCAGGTCAGTAATGTAATGTATGTACACAGTGACTGCACCAGCAGAATAGTGAGTGCAGCTCTGGAGTATAATACAGGATGTAACTCAGGATCAGTAATGTATGTACACAGTGACTGCACCAGCAGAATAGTGAGTGCAGCTCTGGGGTATAATACAGGATGTAACTCAGGGTCAGTAATGTAATGTATGTACACAGTGACTGCACCAGCAGAATAGTGAGTGCAGCTCTGGAGTATAATACAGGATGTAACTCAGGGTCAGTAATGTATGTACACAGTGACTGCACCAGCAGAATAGTGAGTGCAGCTCTGGAGTATAATACAGGATGTAACTCAGGTCAGTAATGTAATGTATGTTCACAGTGACTGCACCAGCAGAATAGTGAGTGCAGCTCTGGGGTATAATACAGGATGTAACTCAGGTCAGTAATGTAATGTATGTACACAGTGACTGCACCAGCAGAATAGTGAGTGCAGCTCTGATCAGTACAGGATCAGTCATGTAATATGTGAAGTTACCCTGATTACATTTATTATTATCTATTGCATTGCCTCTTTAAAACTAACATTCTGTATCATGTATCAAAACTAGATGCTACTGTTCCTTTAATACTAGCCACTAAACTTTTACAGAGCAGATATGACAATATTGTATTTGTCCCAGTTTTTGGATGTACTGAAGCAGCGGAGACATGGTACCTAGTCTGAGAAATTGGGGAACAAAGTCCCGTATTTATGGTGCTGTATTAAGATGTGCTTTCTACGTAGATGCAGGTTTGGCAGCAACATTGTCCTCCTTGGTACTCAGCAGGGAGAAGATCTACACCTATACATGTCTGGCTCATTCATCGGCTGTGTTCTTTCCACACAAGGCGGCTAACAATTTTTTTTGTTGGCTGCTGTCTTTCTCTATAGACTCGAGGCCACCAAAACTGCTGCTCAGTGCACGAGAACAAAACGGCACATTTTGTGTACCCATTTCTATTTTTTACCTGTCTGTAATAAAAAGCAAGAACATATGTTGGGATTTTTTTGTTAGAATTGTATTACTAGGCTGTTATCACTAATAGAAGCTGGAGACAACCATGAGGCAAATGTAGTATTACTATAAGTAAAACTGCCACTATATCCTAAAATGAAACTGATAATACTGTCCTCCATGTGCAAAAAAGCAATTACTTTAATATTGCCCCTATGTACAAGAATATCACTACTATAATACTGCTCCCTATATACAAGAATATAACTACTATAATACTGCTCCTATGTACAAGAATATAACTACTATAATACTGCTCATATGTACAAGAATATCACTACTATAATACTGCTCCTATGTACAAAAATATAACTACTATAATACTGCCCCTATGTACAAGAATATCACTACTATAATACTGCCCCTATGTACAAAAATATAACTACTATAATACTGCACACTATGTACAAGAATATAACTACTATAATACTGCCCTTATGTACAAGAATATAACTACTATAATACTGCCCCTATGTACAAGAATATACTATAATACTGTCCCTATGTACAAGAATATAACTACTATAATACTGCTGCTATATACAAGAATATAACTACTATAATACTGCTCCTATGTACAAGAATATAACTATTATAATACTGCCCCTATGTACAGGAATATAACTACTATAATACTGCTCCTATGCACAAGAATATAACTACTATAATACTGCTCCTATGTACAAGAATATAACTACTATAATACTGCCCCTATGTACAAGAATATAACTACTATAATACTGCCCTTATGTACAAGAATATAACTACTATAATACTGCCCCTATGTACAAGAATATAACTACTATAATACTGCCCCCTATGTACAGGAATATAACTACTATAATACTGCCTCTATATACAAGAATATAACTACTATAATACTGCCCCTATGTACAAGAATATAACTACTATAATACTGATCCTATGTACAAGAATATGACTACTATAATACTGTCCCTATGTACAAGAATATAACTACTATAATACTGCTCCTATGTATAAGAATATAACTACTATAATACTGCTCCTATGTACAAGAATATAACTACTATAATACTGCTCCTATGTACAAGAATATAACTACTATAATACTGCCCCTATGTACAAGAATATAACTACTATAATACTGCTCCTATGTATAAGAATATAACTACTATAATACTGCCCCTATGTACAAGAATATAACTATTATAATACTGCCCCATATGTACAAGAATATAACTACTATAATACTGCTCCTATGTACAAGAATATAACTACTATAATACTGCTCATATGTACAAGAATATCACTACTATAATACTGCTCCTATGTACAAAAATATAACTACTATAATACTGCCCCTATGTACAAGAATATCACTACTATAATACTGCCCCTATGTACAAAAATATAACTACTATAATACTGCACACTATGTACAAGAATATAACTACTATAATACTGCCCTTATGTACAAGAATATAACTACTATAATACTGCCCCTATGTACAAGAATATACTATAATACTGTCCCTATGTACAAGAATATAACTACTATAATACTGCTGCTATATACAAGAATATAACTACTATAATACTGCTCCTATGTACAAGAATATAACTATTATAATACTGCCCCTATGTACAGGAATATAACTACTATAATACTGCTCCTATGCACAAGAATATAACTACTATAATACTGCTCCTATGTACAAGAATATAACTACTATAATACTGCCCCTATGTACAAGAATATAACTACTATAATACTGCCCTTATGTACAAGAATATAACTACTATAATACTGCCCCTATGTACAAGAATATAACTACTATAATACTGCCCCCTATGTACAGGAATATAACTACTATAATACTGCCCCTATGTACAAGAATATAACTACTATAATACTGCCCCCTATGTACAGGAATATAACTACTATAATACTGCCTCTATATACAAGAATATAACTACTATAATACTGTCCCTATGTACAAGAATATAACTACTATAATACTGCTCCTATGTATAAGAATATAACTACTATAATACTGCTCCTATGTACAAGAATATAACTACTATAATACTGCTCCTATGTATAAGAATATAACTACTATAATACTGCTCCTATGTACAAGAATATGACTACTATAATACTGGCCCTATGTACAAGAATATAACTACTATAATACTGCCCCTATGTACAAGAATATAACTACTATAATACTGCCCCATATGTACAAGAATATAACTACTATAATACTGCTTCTATGTACAATTATATCAACACTATATTATCGCCTTTTGTGGACATTTTCTGTAAATCTAGGCTTCTTTTTACACTGGATTTTGCAGCATGAAGCCGTTTGCAGTAATTCTCCTCCTCCAGCGTTTTGGACGGCGCTCCCTCTTGTATTTAGTGCTCCTGCGCTATATTTCTCTTGGTCAGTGAAGCTTTCCAAGTCTTTCCAGCATTTACCCAATGGCACAGACACGGTTTCCAAAAAGCGATTATTTGAGAGCTCTTGAGCCGGAGCTCGGTGCTGGCATGTATCAGTGCACTTTGCCTTGATTCCTGATTTGTGATACAGAACAATGCCGCTGCTGATCATTCTTCCACTAAAGCATGTCAGGTGCGAGTGGTGAATGTAATAACAGATGACATTTTCAAGAGACTGTTAGCTTCAAGTGTTGCAGGCGGAATGGCGGGGACATAGGCGTCCATACTGTGTTGTTACACCATGTCAGTGCATGTTACATGGCTCACAATCAAACATGTTTTCCGCCATCTGTGCCCTTCTCTTCTGTAAAGATGTTTTGCTGTTCTGCGGCAGACATGACGGACTGTTCCGCTTCCTTATATTACTCTGTTGCGCACAAACAAAAAAGGCTAAATTCCTTTTTTTTTCCCCACAATTTTTTCCCGCTTAGAATTTTTTAGATTTTTTACAACCTTGCAAATTATTTTCATTACTTAAATAAATTGTCTGAGTTGCATTTTTTTTTTTTAGTTATCTCAATTTTTGTTTCCCATTTTCCAATAAATTAATTGGTAAAATGCACCTACAATTTATCCTGCAAAAAAAAATATGCCTCTTTATATGTCAATTTAAAAATAAAAGGCAGGGGTGTAAAAATTTAAATCACAAAAAAAGAAAAATGAAAAATTGCTTGATCCTTAATGGGTTAATTTAGAATGTTTGGAATCCATAATTGACCACTGCTTTGAATTGAAACCTGCACCTGCCAAGCGATAATTTGGCTCTCATCACCTCGATCCTTTGCAGTCCAGGATTGTCGTGAGTACAAGCAGCAGAACCCGCGAATCCTTTCATTGGCGAATTTGTTGGGAAACATTTTGATTTTATTTCTGATTATGTAGCGGTTTTTCCTAGAATCCCAGGATTAGTCGTGTTGTGATCTCACAGTTTGCTCTGATTCAGCCGATGTCCTGGGATATTTGTATCTTTTTGGTAATGATACAATGTTGCAGCCTGATGGAATGTAGGTCATTGTTCTGTATCATTCTTCATCCTGCTTAGAATGGGAGCTGAGAATATAAATATTCGCCATTTACATCTGCTGTATCAGAAGGTCTGCACCCCCAATCTACTGAAAAAGGATTCCTTGGTGGCCGGGCAATTAGTGAAATTAGCCATTGATGAGCCAGCTGACACCGGATCTGCGACTGAGCGAGGCCGACACTTAAGAAGCATATGTGTGGCCAGAAGGTATTTTTGTATTCCAAAACTGCCAATGAAAGTAATGTAATTGTTTATATAACTCGGGTCTCTGGGGCGCAGAAGCGATGAGTTTATGAACCGTTCTGCCCGTGGGTTAAAAAAAAACGTAAAGTAAAAAAATGAGCAAAAACACGTTGAAAAATATGAAAAAAAATAAAGACTGAAACACAAGCTTTGTGATGTTGTGGGGGATTTGTGACTCATTGCTCGGATCCAAGTCCCATTTGTGAACCTATTTTAGTTCCCGGCACTTGGACACATTTCTTTAATGCAGATTATTTCGCTTCATTTGCGAGAATAAGTGACGGCATCCGCTGCCAATTCTCAGGATACTTTTTTTTGCTTTCCACGGACCTGTAAACAAGTTCCTTGGGATTTTGGCTGGATTTACAGTACATTGCTGGTCAGTCACATGGTTCTGTGTTTCAGACATTTTCAAAGTGAAGCATAAAATATTCATATGAATAAAGTTTACGATTGGTTTATCGGTATCCTCACTATGAACCTAGCGTTATCTTACAAAAGGTTGTATACAGGAGGAAGATTATTATTACAGGGAAATCATTGTCAGAAAATGATCTATTGTATAAACCAGGTTTAATTTTAAAAGCATTAAACGAAAAAAGGAACAAATAGATGTTAAAATGTCATACTATTTACAGTTTGTGTCACAGCTCACCTCCTCCTCCAGTACAATTACTTATAAAACCTCTCTGTATACAGTGTAGCACTCCATCCAACATTCACAATAGGTGATATCACAGCTCACCTCCTCTTCCTCCTGTACAATGACTGATAACACCTCTATATACAGTAGATAACACAGGATCCACCCTTCACAATAGGTGATGTCACAGCTCACCTCCTCCTCCTGTACAATGACCGATAAAACCTCTCTGTATACAGTGTAGCACTCCATCCAGCACTCACAATAGGTGATATCACAGCTCACCTCCTCTTCCTCCTGTACAATGACTGATAACACCTATTTATACAGTAAATAACACAGGATCCACCATTCACAATAGGTGATGTCACAGCTCACCTCCTCCTCCTCCTGTACAATGACTGATAACACCTCTATATACAGCTGATAACACAGGATCCACCATTCACAATAGATGATATCACAGCTCACCCCCTCCTCCTGTACAATGACTGATAACACCTCTATATACAGCTGATAACACAGGATTCACCATTCACAATAGGTGATGTCACAGCTCACCTCCTCCTCCTGTACAATGACTAATATCACCTCTATATAAAGTAGATAACACAGGATCCACCATTCACAATAGGTGATATCACAGCTCACCTCCTCCCCTGTACAATGACTGATAACACATCTATATAAAGTAGATAACAAAGGATCCACCATTCACAATAGGTGATATCACAGCTCACCTCCTCCTCCTGTACAATGACTGATAACACCTCTATATACAGTACATAACACAGGATCCATCATTAACAGTAGGTGATGTCACAGCTCACCTCCTCCTGTACAATGACTGACATCTCTATATACAGTAGATCACACGGGTCCACCATTCACAATAGGTGATGTCACAGCTCACCACCTCCTCCTGTACAATGACTGATAACACCTTTATATACAGTAGATCACACAGGATCCACCATTCACAATAGGTGATGTCACAGCTCACCTCCTCCTCCTGTACAATGGCTGATAACACCTCTATATACAGTAGAAAACACAGGATCCACCATTCACAATAGGTGATGTCACAGCTTACCTCCTCCTCCTGTACAATGGCTGATAACACCTCTATATACAGTAGATAACACAGGATCCACCATTCACAATAGGTGATGTCACAGCTCACCTCCTCCTCCTGTACAATGACCGATAAAACCTCTCTGTATACAGTGTAGCACTACATCCAGCACTCACAATAGGTGATATCACAGCTCACCTCCTCTTCCTCCTGTACAATGACTGATAACACCTATTTATACAGTAAATAACACAGGATCCACCATTCACAATAGGTGATGTCACAGCTCACCTCCTCCTCCTGTACAGTGACTGATAACACCTCTATATACAGTAGATAACACAGGATCCACCATTCACAATAGGTGATGTCACAGCTCACCTCCTCCTCCTGTACAGTGACTGATAACAGTTCTATATACAGTAGATAACACAGGATCCACCATTCACAATAGGTGATGTCACAGCTCACCTCCTCCTCCTGTACAGTGACTGATAACACCTCTATATACAGTAGATAACACAGGATCCACCATTCACAATAGGTGATGTCACAGCTCACCTCCTCCTCCTGTACAGTGACTGATAACACCTCTATATACAGTAGATAACACAGGATCCACCATTCACAATAGGTGATGTCACAGCTCACCTCCTCCTCCTGTACAGTGACTGATAACACCTCTATATACAGTAGATAACACAGGATTCACCATTCATAATAGATTATATCACAGCTCACCTCCTCCTGCTGTACAATGACTGATAACACCTCTATATACAGCTGATAACACAGGATTCACCATTCACAATTGGTGATGTCACAGCTCACCTCCTCCTTCTATGCAATGACTGATAACACCTTTATATACAGTAGATCACACAGGATCCACCATTCACAATAGGTGATATCACAGCTCACCTCCTCCCCTTGTACAATGACTGATAACACATCTATATACAGTAGATAACACAGGATCCACCATTCACAATAGGTGATATCACAGCTCACCTCCTCCCCTTGTACAATGACTGATAACACATCTATATACAGTAGATAACACAGGATCCACCATTCACAATAGGCGATGTCACAGCTCACCTCCTCCTCCTGTACAATGACTGATAACACCTCTATATACAGTAGATAACAAAGGATCCACCATTCACAATAGGTGATATCACAGCTCACCTCCTCCTCCTGTACAATGACTGATAACACCTCTATATACAGTAGATAACACAGGATCCACCATTCACAATAGATGATAGCACAGCTCACCTCCTCCTCCTGTACAATGACTGATAACACCTCTACATACAGTAGATAACACAGGATCCATCATTCACAATAGGTGATATCACAGCTCACCTCCTCCTCATGTACAATGACTGATAACACCTCTATATACAGTAGATAACACAGGATCCACCATTCACAATAGGTGATATCACAGCTCACCTCCTCCTCCTGTACAATCACTGATAACACCTCTATATACAGTAGATAACACAGGATCCACCATTCACAATAGGTGATGTCACAGCTCACCTCCTCCTCCTGTACAATGACTAATAACACCTCTGTATACAGTAGATAACATATTACCCACACCTCTTACTTGTCACAGGTGAGTTAGAACGAGCATTACATGCTTGAAACAAGGTCGTTTACCCACAATTTTGTCCAGATCTTTGTGTGTTGTTCCAGCATATCCAAAGGAAATAAACTTGCTTATAACAAAACATTTGTAATTTCAATAATTTTCTGGGAGAAATACTTCATTTTCTGGAACAATTTCAAGGGTGCCAACACTCCTGGCCGTGACTGTATATACGGTGCCCAATCTATTATTGTCTTCGCCCATAAAGCTAAACCTCACTGTGGTGATTTTGCCATCGGAATAGTTTGGCTTTTGGGCGATATAGCCTGGTTGCCCCTTGGATCATTTGTGTCCTTAGTTGTTTGCTTTTTTTTAGGATATAAAAAAACACCGCATTTTAAAGCTTTCCTGGCCCCCGAGTTCCTCAGATATCCCCAGCCAACATGTAAATGTCTACAACCTTCTCGAAATAAAGAAAGGAAAAAAAACAAAATAAATGAAATATGCAAAATACGTCAGTTTAATAGGCTTAATATTTGAATAGACATGAGGCAATTTGGTCCATAATTAAATTAAAGGCTGCGCCATCACATTCTGGAATCTCCGGGGCTCCTGCATTGCCAGAGAATATTAAGGTTGTTGTTTAATGATTAGGGATTATAAATACAATTAATGCGGAATAATGGACGGATACAATGTTGCAGATATCTGCGTTCTAATACCGTCACGTTAACCGTATAGGTGAAGGGAAGGATCCATTATTGTTTGTAGTTTTTCCTTGCAGCCATTTCACTCGTTACCATCTATTGTAGCAAATTGTAGCCCCCATTTATAATTCAAGAAGTTGCTTAGACGTAGTGCAGGGAACCTGCGTGTGATAGACGCTTTCTTTTCATTCTGCGCTCCCCATGGTACTAATTAACGTGAAATACAGTACCGTGCTCCAGAAACGGCTTTCTTTAATTGTCAAATTATAAAAGACAGAACTGGCTATCTCGCTAGCCGGCGTATTAAGTCAATATAGCTATTTATTCTGCTCTGTAGCTTCCAGCACTTGCGTTTCGGTCTTTCCGCAGTAAATCATTTGTCGTGCCGGTGGAGTTTCGGTAATTAAACGCTATCACACTGGCTTCACCCAATAAACAGATTTCTGAGACATAGTAACTTCTTCCTTCTCACATCAACATTGTTTCCATTTTGTGCTTTATTACTTTCTGATACTTTTAGTCATTCACTGGCGGCATCAGATATCTGAAGGTCGCATGTTAGATCATCCATGGCTACAATGTATCATTCTGCTCCTGGATAAGAGTATTATGGGCAGACGTTCGGCGTGGACCCCCTTCCCTGTTGCATATTTCTCTCATTACATTGCAACGAATAAAATCTGCGGTGATGTTCCAAGGAGAGGCCGTGACTCGCCTCTGTGATCGCCCAACTTGGAGTTATTCATCTTTTCACCTCGCAGTTCTTGGCCATGCAGCAATAACCGCAACACAGCGGAACCATTTCAATGTATCTATTAAACTCTTTACTATAAAGGTGGTATTATTATTACTATGTAGCAATCCTTATTATATAAGCATTAAAGTGCAACAGGCCCAGTTCTGTAAGTATGTAATAGACACGATTATAGAAGAGATACAATGTAGCAGACACTAATGTGATCACAGTCACTATTGACAGCGTGGGAACCGTGGCTGTCTCACCGACAGCGTGGGAAATGCTGGATGTTCGGGTCCCCAATTCCAAGTGAATGGGGTCAGGGTACTGTTCTGGAACCCAAACCTAACTGTTTGGCGAAATCCGCCGAACCCAAACATCCAGGTGTCCGCCCATCAGCAGACACTATTGTGTAGCCCTTTATAGCAGACACTATGATATGAACACTTACTGTAAATGAGCCGACTCTATGAGATGATGTTATTATATGGTCGTCTCTTTGTATCGGACACTATGCTATGAGCGCACCGATGCAGCTAATCACATGATCGGGGCAGCCCCGTGCAGGAGGCAGTATGAGATATGCATGGGTTTATCAGACACTATTATAGTTGCATTATCTAGTGTATGGCTACTACTGTATGGGAGGCATCATAATCTGAAAATCACTATGGGCAACACTGGGGAGTCAGAGTCGGAAGCTGAAGAAGGGATCGTTTCGATTTGATTTTTTTTTCGTTTCGACTTGATATTTTTTTGCCCCATACTATAAACCTTCCCATATTTATGATACAGAGCGCTGACTTCTACTCATAGGTTGGTGCACAGACCTGACGGACCCCATTATATGGCAGTAATAGTGAATGCACAACTTTGATTCATGTGGTTGTATAACTTATCGCAGTATAGTGGAAATTTTATTTTATTATTTCATAACTTGTTATATCATGCATCATGTGTTATCATTACATTGTTGTAATAGCTTAGTATAATGTGTATTCTATATTATTATAATTACCAGTATGGTTATATTACATGTCTTGTAATAGTCTGCATTTTATATTATTACATTGTGTAGTTGTATTTTATATCTCAGTATAACATGTACTATATTATTATTATTATTATTATTATTATTACTACCTAGCTTGCTATAACCGGAATTTCATATTGTTATTTATTATTATTATTACTGTTGTATTACATGGTTTAGCATACATACATGCTAGCCACCTTAGGGAGAGACCCAAGTTGGGCTAAATGTAGTGGGACGAAAGAGACCGAAAAGCCCTCTACTCAAAGGAAATACATAGTGGATGCTTTCCTGAAACGGAAAGTACTTGCAAGCAGCATAATACAAAGAATAGCAGGTTTACCCAGAATCCTTTGCAGTAGGCAGAGCTATGCAAATCATCTCTTTCCACCCCTGTCTAATCCACAGCGCTTGGAACCGCCAAGCGTGCAATGCTGCGGATTAGTTTCTAAATTTACACAGCCAACCAATTCCTACCTGTGGACACGTGTTTCGGGCTTTAGGCCCTCATCAGCACAGGGCTGGAATTGGTTGGCTGTATGGAGTGGGGCTCGGTGAGCAAGCGATACATACATGCTAGCCACCTTAGGGAGAGACCCAAGTTGGGCTAAATGTAGCGGGACGAAAGAGACCGAAAAGCCCTCTACTTAAAGGAAATACATAGTGGATGCTTTCCTGAAACGGAAAGTACTTGCACAGGTAGGAATTGGTTGGCTGTGTAAATTTAGAAACTAATCCGCAGCATTGCACGCTTGGCGGTTCCAAGCGCTGTGGATTAGACAGGGGTGGAAAGAGATGATTTGCATAGCTCTGCCTACTGCAAAGGATTCTGGGTAAACCTGCTATTCTTTGTATTATGCTGCTTGCAAGTACTTTCCGTACACTCCAGAAAGTAAAATGTTGATGGGTATAGTAGTATGTGAATAACACAGAAATGTAATTGATAAGGAGATATAGATATAACTGAGGTGTCAGCCCCAGTATCCGTGTAATTGATCGCTGATCTGGTGGAGCTGCATCCCTCCTGCGACTTTACAATTTCACATTTATTTGCTTTAAACTTAATACACTAGAAAGCAGCAGCCAGACATAAAAAAATGAGCTTAGTACCAGGCAGCTATTGTGTGCTTGCTTGTAACAAGTGATTGTATTGAGTTTTTGCATCTCTTGTGCAATCCTTTTTGTGATGGGAGGGAATAGTTGATTTTTTTATTAAATACGAAAGAACATTTCCCAAAATAAAGACATTTAGCTATGAATGTCCACCTCTTAAAGTGTGCATGTCACAAACAAATTTTTTTTTTCACAACAATTTTTTTTGTCATATTTTATATCTGTGCATGCCACACAACCCCCTGACATAAGACCAGTTCAGAAACGCGCGTCGGGGCATGTGCCGCACTAGAGACTACTGACATCCAGGTAATTGACTTCTCAGCCCACAGGACTCTGCCTCCAGTATACTTACCACTGCAGCCACTTGTTTGACATGATCCTTTGTGACCATTTTATCTAATTTTTGCCATTTAGTCCATTGTGGCTAAATTCACCTTCCAGCTATATTCAACCTTTGTCATTTATCTTCCTCTTTCACTTTGCACTTTCCATTGGCACCTTTTGTGTGCAATTTATTTTTGTTTTTTTCACTAATTTTATAAAGTTTATCCATATCAACCAAAATCAAACAAACTGAACATTTTGCAGTGGTTTCTTAATTTTTGCCAGAGCTGTATGTGTCACACTCTAATTTTACTTATTATTTTTTATAAATCGTATTGTTATTATTCGTGTGTAATAAAGGTATTTTAACCGTAATAATTTTTTAATTGTCCTATTTTCTTTGACCTTTATACTGGCTTTTTTTTCTTTGGGTCTATGCCACACAAAGGCGGTGCCTTGTTGCAGGTGCTGACTTTTTGGTTGTGTACTTATCTCGCATTTCTTGTCACTTTATTTAGTGGAACGGGGTTGAATTTTTGTGAAATAGAAAAAAAATATATAGATTTTATAAATTCTGTATGATTCGTTTTGCACACTTGTCTTACTAGTCCAATTTGACAACCATACACACTTCAACTATACTGCGGTTTACTGGCGCACTTTTCTTTCTGTATGTGCATCTACCAAACTAGCATTTTTGTTACATCCTTTTTGGCAAGGGTTGAATATATAGGGTTGATAAGATTATCAAACATTAATTATAGTCTTCTGCAAAATGTTTGGAAAAAAAGAAAAAATAGCAATGGACGAGGTAATGTAAACTAAAAAGAAAAACCATGCCACAACTAAGAATGCGGTTGCAAATGTACTATCACCACCATCACTGGTGCCACTAGTCCAGTCTGCAGAAGTACCAAATAATTGGCCTTTTTTTGCCTCTGTGTATTAATGGGGTGAAAGCGGAAGGAGTTATGGAATATATGGCCATCACTTGTCTCAGTGACAGCAGGATAATGTTACCTCTGACAGTGACAGCATCAGTTCGAGTCAGTGTTCGGCAAAGAACAGTCACAAATGACTAAAGGATCATTTTTGGACCATTTTTGAAATAATTAAAAAAACTGTGTTATTAAATGGACTGTTAGTTACTACTTGATTATGATTCATTTCCATGATGTGGCCATGTTGACATTACTAAAACTTTGTGTTTAAAGAGAATTCAGTTGGATCCGGTCTTAGGAGACTGCACCTTGTTGCACACATTTAATCAGCACAGTTTCATAATCAAATTTCTGGGAAAAACTATTTCACCCCGGTTAATTTGAAAGTCAAAGGATTCAATCATCTCCAGAACCAACCAAGACTCCGGGAGCAAAAAAACATACGTCCACCATACTAACAAAGTGATATAATCTTGTTTTATGGATGTAGTATCTTGGAATACTGAGAATATTGATTTTTAATGGTGTATACTTGTTAGATACAACGTATTAATACATAGTCAAAAATTAAAAGGATTACCCCTTCGGAAACTTCTTTTTTTTATTAGAAGTGTCTCCCACTGATCAGCTGATCACAGAATGTTCTACTGCTGGAATCCCCAGGGATTGACTGATCTCTTGTAGAAAGCATCAACGGGTGTTTTTTTTTCCTGCAGCGCCACCACAGGAGAAAGAAAGTATTACATTGTTCCAATGAACAAGTCTGTAGGAACCTGTTCACACACCACCAAGAAACTTGAAGACACAAAAGAGCACAGCGAGGTCAAAAATACTCTGTTGTAAAAAAAAATCACAGTAATAAGCAAGTGCTAGTCAAAAGCAAAGGAAAACAAGGTATTTAGTTGATACTTTTTTTGCAAAAAAATGTATACTAAGCTGCTCCACCAATTGTCAAGGTATACCCATATAGAGCAGTCCTACCTAATGTTTTTTTTTACAACAGAGTATTTTTTACCTCACTGTGTTCTTTTGTGCCTTCAAGTTTCTTGGTGGTGTGTGAACAGGTTCCTACAGACTTGTTCAATGTGCAAGTAGCCCATGTGTTTCTGGTTCTATAATTGTTCTCTTGTTTCTACAAGACTAGGGAGTCCACCACTCCTTATGGGTCATTTGCATCAAAGCTGTCCCATCCAGCATATCCACATGGATATTCAGTCTCGGAACCCTGCTTATTCAGGTACTATACAGATGATCAAGTTTTTAAATACATCAGATAGGGATATTATACAATAGTTAGGACTGCTCTATATGTGTATACCTTGACGATTGGTGGAGCAGCTTAGTATAAATTTTTTTGCAAAAAAAGTATTAACTAAATACCCTGTTTTTTTTCCCTTATTTGACTAGCACTTGCTTATTACTGTGATTTTTTTTTTTTTACAACAGAGTATTTTTGACCTCACTGTGCTCTTTTGGGTCTTCAAGTTTCTTGGTGGTGTGTGAATAGGTTCCTACAGACTTCCCCAAGATTCAATAGGAGTAGCGGTATGGGGAGGGCTGAGGAGAGGTTTGTTTTTTAACCCCTATCAGACCCTCAAAATTCAGCAATATGGCAGCTGGATGGTCATTATTTTTTTGGAATTGTGCAAAAAAAATTCAGATTAGTTAGATTCTGAATATTTTTGAGAATTCATAATGAATTCGATTGGTTTAGAATCTATATTGCTCTTCTCTAGTGTCTGGTTCGGCTAATGGTCTGAGAGGGGTAGACATTGACTTACAGGGTAGCTACATGTCATGATGGCAGCTGCTATATCAGCACTTTTCTGCTTTTCTTTTGCTCCATCTGGAACAGAACTATTTTGCACATTATCGAAATTTCAAAGCAAATAAAGAATCTTTATATTTTCATCATCAAGACCGGGCTAGTTGCAGCCAGTTGGGTTGGGAGCACAATGTTCTTGACTAAGGGCCTTGTGGTCACCAGAATTCCGTCATTAATGATCAGCTGCACAACCACACAGATCAGAATTGTCTTTTCTCCCTTTTGGCGCGACATTTCTATAAACCTCACATCATGCAGAATAAATGATCGACTTGACATTTAATTTTTTTGAATTCCTTCCCCCAAAAGAACTCGCGAAGATCTAAAGACCAAGCTTGTCATATGTGGCCATGTTCTCGCCGAAGAAGATGACATTGGTGCCCCTGAATCCATGGAACCATTAATGATGGGATTGCTGAGAAAGATAGACACATTGTTCATCATTAATATTTTTCTCCATTCTGAAGAAATATCAACGCTCGGTGACTTTTTTCTTTGTCCCCATAATAGTATCCAACCGGCACCCAACTCTAGAAAGAAAAATATGACATTCCTGTCGATCAACTTTGTGGCTTTTTTTTACTTTTCTCAAAAAGGAAAAAAAAAATCAATCAAACACAGAAAAGTGAAAAGTCCAATCCTGGTCTTTGTGAAAGTCAGGACAAACATTATCCTTCACAACTTCAGATCCTTCTGAAAATAAGATGTGAGCTACTTAATATTTTTGCTATTTTTTTTCCCAAATTATTGCTTCTTTTGTAGCTCTCCTCCAGATTTCTAATATTTTTTTTCACCTTTTTTTTTGTGTAACATCTGAATTATTATAACCTCATTGAGAGAAAACCATTTTTTTTTCTAAAGACTTTTTGTACGAAATGGGACTTTTTTTTCTCCCCTTTTTTTTTTCGATACATGCTGGCAAGACTTTCAATTAAGAATGACCTTTAAGGCTTCTGTGTTTTGATTCTGGCGATGTTGAAGCTGATCTTAAATTAGTTTTTTTTTTTATCCGTACACTTTGTTCTTTTCTTTTTCAGTTATTAGTTTCATACAAGTTGTCAGTAACATCGCCCCCGTTAAATGCAATGGGAAACATTGTATTCAACTGAGAAAAAAAAAAATCTTCCAAGAACTGTCTATTGTGTCACTCAGGAATATAACCAAACTTTACTTTTTCTCTCCTTTTCATTTTGCACCTGACCTTTGTCTGCTGTTAAGAAATCGCTTAAGATTTGATTTTTTTTTTTTTTTTTTTTTTAATGCTGACATAAAATGCTGTCTCCGGCGTATTAAAATATATTGTTACACTAAAGAAAATGCAAAAAAAAAAGAAGCCGATACGCACATGAATAATTAGGATAGGAAGACGGTTTCGGAGAAGTGTCGGGGAAGCTGGGAGAAGGAGACTTCAATAGATGGCTAGTTCGTCGGGACGTTGTATCAAGGACGTTATGTTACACATTTTAATGAAGGAGTTGTGTGTTGTTCTTTGGGTCTTCTGAGACATAATAAACACATTTTTTTCTGTTCTTCATCCTTTAGAGGTCATTGTCTATATGTGAAGATCCTCTCTGCTTAGTCTTTCAGCTCTGGTTAAATATTCTGGGGAAATCCCAGGAGCCAAGAAGTTGCTGCGCCTACAAATTTGCCGACGGCGCCCAACATTTGTTCAATGAATGTTCTTATTATTTCTCACTGATCCTAATTCAGTTTTATTTTTTGACTGTGAAGGTTTTTTTTTTTTTTACAGTTTAGCGTACGTACATGATTATGGAGGTACATGCACTTAACTCCTTCCAGACATTTGCTGGATGGGAGTATATGAAGCTGGTATGCAACTGACATCTGCTTTTATCAGCAGCGATCTGAGCTGAGCTCCGGTTACTGCTGTCAAACCCCTAAAATGTCGCTATTATTCTCTGAGACCAGCATTTGACGGGTTCTGGGCACCCATCGGCATTCCATGGCAGTTTAGGACCTGCCACTTTGGCCACAAGCTGGGCCTCATTGGAGACCATGATCTTCCATATACACATAGTTTTATCGCAGTATATAGAACAAGTGACTGATCAGTCAATCACAGGTTCAGGTTTCCTGAGGGGGCTAGAAAAAAGGAAAAAAAAAAGTCTTAAAAAAGCATACAAATGTAGATTACCCCTTTCTTTCATTAAAACTAAAGACATTAAAAATATTAATTGGTGGAGTCTAGTAAAACTTTCAAGAACTCCATTTGTAATGTTAAGTTTTTGAACATAGGTCCCATAACCCCAATTTTAGTGGATCTATTTACTATCAAAAAAAGACTAAAAACAACAAGACAAAATCCCCAAACACTTCCCTTCACTACAGTTTTTAGCTGATCATAGTTATTAAAACATAAAATAGGAAAAGAAAATTACGTTGTAGAACAAAACTGTAGAAGAACAAAAAAACATGGCTGATTGCTCTCAAAAACGTCTCCACGCTTGTCTGTGGGTGGTAGCTGATGACCCGGCTCCTCTAAATGTAAGCGAATGAGCCTGAGCTGCAGTACCACACACAACCTGTGAACAAGAGTGGCGCTGTTTTTTCTTTTTATTTGTGACTATTTTCATAGCACTGCATCTAATGCATGAAATTCTTCACAATTTGAATATTCACAATGTAACTTTAACCTTCTGATGTCAGGCGATCTCTCACTTGTCCTTGTCGGTTGTGTCTCCTGTCTTATATAAATAGAATCTTGTTAGAAGAGGCGCAGACGTGTTCACAAGACAGAACTGAATCGTGAATGTTGCAAAACGTTGATGCTTGCTTTTACCAAGCCGTGTTATTTTCACAGTTGCGAGTTTAGGCGCCGAGTCTTTCCCTTTGTATCTGCAGGTGTTTCTTCTCTTCCCCCCGCTCGTGGCTCCGTATCGGTGCAATGGTTTTTGCTTGTTAACACAGAATAAACAGAGAAGCGGGCGGTAAACACAACAAGAGGAAGAGCTGGTTTTCTGTTTTTTAATGGGACGTGGAAGAAAATATCTGAGATTCTGTCTCCTCTTGCACAAAAATAAAAGTCACAAACCCCAGGAGCTGCAGGGTGCCTGATTTTAAGGTTAATCCACCTATAAAGTCAATGTCTTCCTTCCCTCGGCCATTGTCCCACTGGTGTAGTGTGGGGTTTGGGACTGCAGGAGTGGTTGATCCAGGCTCCAAATTCTATGGGGCGCAAAGTTTAGCCTTTCCCACCCCCACTGCCTCTCTACTTGTCAGCACTGCATATAAACCACAGGTCGGTCGCACAGGTTCTGATGCAGAGCGCAGCAGTCGCAATGAGATGTGGCCAATGACAAACTCATCTTGCCTGTGGTGCTCTGCATAGTCCGCAACTGAGGATGAAAAGGCTGCACTGTGCTCTTCTACCGCTCCCTGACCCACTTGTATTTTTGTGAGGAGTGGCAGAGAATTACTGGGAAAGTTATCTCAAATTTTAAAATGTGCACTCTGTGAAAAACAAACATAGGAAAAAAAGCAAAACCATACACTAACTGTAAAAAAAAAAAAAACCCTGAAGTTTTCACATGCCGTTACTAGCCCTAACTAGAATTAATTAAGACCAGCGTTAATGCTAGAGCAAAGTATTAGGGTTAGGAGTAGAGTTATCTTTAGGAGCAGCATTAGGGATAGGGTTATCTTTAGGACTAGGGTTAAGGATAGGGCTAGGGTTATCTTTAGCACTAGGGTTATCTTTAGAACTAGGGTTAGGGGTTGGGTTATCTTTAGGATCAGCATTTTAAGGATAGGGTTATCTTTAGGACTAGGGTTAAGGATAGGGCTAGGGTTATCTTTAGCACTAGGGTTATCTTTAGAACTAGGGTTAGGGGTTGGGTTAACTTTAGGAGCAGCGTTAGGGATAGGGTTATCTTTAGGGTGAGTTATCTATAGGACTAGAGTTAGTGATAGGGTTATCTTTAGTCATAAAGATAACCCTAGTCTTAAAGATAACCCTAGCCCTATTCCTAACCCTAGTCCTAAAGATAACCCAACCCTAACCCTAGAATCTTTGGGACCAGCCTTAGGGATAGGGTTTTCTTTAGGACTAGAGTTAGTCCTAATGATAACGCTATCAATGGGGCTAGGGATAGGGTTATCTTTAGGACTAGGGCTAGGGTTAGGGTTATCTTTAGGAATAGGGCTAGGGATAGGGTTATCTTTAGGACTAGGGATAGGGTTATCTTTAGGACTAGGGCTAGGGTTATCTTTAGGAATAGGGCTAGGGATAGGGTTATCTTTAGGACTAGGGATAGGGTTATCTTTAGGACTAGGGCTAGGGATAGGGTTATCTTTAAGGATAGGGATAGGGCTATCGAAGGACTAGAGTTATCTTTAGGACCAAGGTTAGGGTTAAGGACATTGTTATCTTTAGGACAAAGGTTAGAGATGGGGCTTTAAAAACAATGGATTTGTTCTAGACACTCGTATTTCTTCTCTTCTTTTATTTCTATGGTTGTGGATCCTGCTGAATATCGTCCATGGTGCCAAATTTAAAATTAGTGTATATATGGATTTTTTTTTTCATTTTCAGGTATTTTGAAATTTTAGGGGCTAGAAGCCCTCTTCAGCAATAGTTACCATTCCTTCTAGAGATACATTCATACGGTGAAGAATTCTACCATTGCAAGCGCTGAGCCACAACATTGTCTCCTGTGTTACAATGTATCTTTCTTGCCTTGATTGTAAGAAAATGAGAACAATTGATAGATTTCAGTGGGCTCCGTTCTACATATTGTAAATTAAAGACTTCTTATTTGTGAATGATCATTCATTACAGGAGCGCCGAACAAACATGAATAATTCAATGTGGAGAATGATTTTCTCTCAATTTGCTTCAGTTTGTCTAAAGCCATTGAATCTTCCGTGGTGGTTGTCATTCATTTCACTAAGATACCTTGGTGTTTGTGTTTTATTACCTTCTTCATGTTTATTTAAAATGGAAGCTTTGACTTTCCTGTAAAGTAATAAAAGTTCTATAATAAATCTGAGGAATGTGACTGTAATACAGAAGGAAATTAGAAAAGAAATGATGGCTACTCTCCGCATTCACACAAAGGAGGAGTCGAGCAGTCGATCGAAAAGGGGAAATGGAAACTCTACTTTTTGAGATATTCTCAGAATAAGTTCGGGAATTGGCGACATAACCGGTGCTTAATGGAGATGTCCAATTTGGATAATAAGGTGATAACACGGGGTCGGTTCCTTGGAATAAGTATTGAATTCTTCCCCAGGGAGAAAAGGTGTATTATTCCACAACTCACATGACGATCATATGTCTGTCTGTGTAATGTAGTGACATACTGGAACCTCCAAAGAGGAATATTTTCTTTTAAGGCCCTCGTCCTCATTAACTCAAGGTTCCCCCCCAAATATTAGAAATGGGATTATCTATTTTATGTTGCACTATATGATATAGTACAGCTTTAGTAGCATGGAGGACATTGGACAAGTACTGAGTAATGCAGCTGTGAATCTAGATCTGGAATGAGAAAAACACTTAAAGGGAACCTGCAGGCTTGGAAATGCAGTGCAATCCTCCTGAAGCATGTTCTAGAGCAGGGGAAACTGAAAAGATTGATATATAGTTTTGTGTGGCATTATACAGCAATACTGAGAAGTCTAGCTGTGAATGCTGCTCTGTGGTAGGATAAACAATACTGTAAACAGAAGCAGGATGGAGGACATTAAACAATGTTACTGAGGGAAGCAGTTGTGAATTAACTTCTGGTGTGAGATAAACGACTAGTAAAAAGCAGAAACAGCACGAAGGACATTATACAACAGAACTGAGCATTGTAGCTGTGAATCCAACACTGGGGAGAGATAATACACTTAATAGAAAGCAGTACCATGTGTGTAACTGTGTGCCTATTCCTCTTATTTTGCCACTCTTCCCCACCACCACCACTTTGTTCAATTTGGCAGATGTAATTGGATTCCTCTGTAATCTCGCTGTCCGTTGTTTCTTCAACAACCAAGGTGAAAATAATCTGCAGGATAAAAGTGTTCACAAAATGAATAAAAATGTAATTTATTTCTTAAATGCACTTGAAAACGTGAGATATCAAGACAAACAGACACAAAATTGATCTGGTGATAGAAAAATCAAGGAAGCACATACAGTATGGGCGAACATAAAAACCACATACAAGAAGAAACGGTGGAAAGCAAAGTGATAGTGAAGCGTAAATATGAAAGAATAACATAGTAATGGGTCACCTATTGTCTCCTAAAGGTAAATGACAGGCAGAAGTAAAAGCAATAACATGATACAATAAAGAGTCCCAGAGACAGGAGGAGAAATGGGGCTCATAAGGGGAGAAATAAGCAGATCTCTAGGTATTCAGATTGGGAGATTGAGTTATGCAAACTTTGTTGACCCGCCAGCGAACATTTCGTAATGTGGCTTTTATTTGTCTCGATTCTTAGACCTTCTCATCTGAGACTTTGTGACAACGTTTACAACTCAGCAGATTCTTCTCGGGACTTTGGACAATTTAATTAATATAATATCTTTTTCATTTTTCCAGGTGCTTCTTGGAAGATGGTGCTTCAAAAGGGGCCTGGTTGAATCGCTCCAGTATTATTTTTGCTGGAAATGACAAGTGGTCTGTGGACCCCAGAGTTTCTATAGCAACAGCAAATAAAAAGGAGTACAGCCTGCGGATACAAAAGGTGGATATTTTTGATGACGGCCCTTATACCTGCTCGGTACAGACTGAACACAGCCCTAGGACAATGCAAGTTCATCTCACCGTGCAAGGTACGAATTAGATACATTGTATAACAGTGGAGTGCAGGAGTGCTGACACATCCTCTATATACAGCTCCGCACGGGACACATCCTCTATATACTGTACGGCACGGGACACATCCTCTATATACTACACCACACAGGACACATCCTCTATATACTACACCACACGGGACACATCCTCTATATACTACACCACACAGGACACATCCTCTATATACTACACCACACAGGACACATCCTCTATATACTACACCACACGGGACACATCCTCTATATACCGTACGGCACGGGACACATCCTCTATATACTACACCACACGGGACACATCCTCTATATACTGCACCACACGGGACACATCCTCTATATACTACACCACACAGGACACATCCTCTATATACTACACCACACGGGACACATCCTCTATATACTACACCACACGGGACACATCCTCTATATACTACACCACACGGGACACATCCTCTATATACTACACCACACGGGACACATCCTCTATATACTACACCACACAGGACACATCCTCTATATACTACACCACACAGGACACATCCTCTATATACTACACCACACAGGACACATCCTCTATATACTGCACCACACGGGACACATCCTCTATATACTGCACCACACGGGACACATCCTCTATATACTACACCACACGGGACACATTCTCTATATACTACACCATACGGGACACATCCTCTATATACTACACCACACCGGATACATCCTCTATATACTACACCACACCGGACACATCCTCTATATACTACACCGCACGGGACACATCCTCTATATACTACACCACACAGGACACATCCTCTATATACTACACCACACGGGACACATCCTCTATATACTACACCACACAGGACACATCCTCTATATACTACACCACACGGGACACATCCTCTATATACTACACCATACGGGACACATCCTCTATATACTGCACCACACGGGACACATCCTCTATATACTACACCACACAAGACACATCCTCTATATACTACACCATACGGGACACATCCTCTATATACTGCACCACACGGGACACATCCTCTATATACTACACCACACAGGACACATCCTCTATATACTACACCACACAGGACACATCCTCTATATACTGCACCACACGGGACACATCCTCTATATACTACACCACACAAGACACATCCTCTATATACTACACCATACGGGACACATCCTCTATATACTGCACCACACGGGACACATCCTCTATATACTGCACCACACGGGACACATCCTCTATATACCGCACGGGACACATCCTCTATATACTACACCACACAGGACACATCCTCTATATACTACACCATACGGGACACATCCTCTATATACTGCACCACACGGGACACATCCTCTATATACTGTACGGCACGGGACACATCCTCTATATACTACACCACACGGGACACATCCTCTATATACTACACCACACAGGACACATCCTCTATATACTACACCACACAGGACACATCCTCTATATACTGCACCACACGGGACACATCCTCTATATACTACACCACACAAGACACATCCTCTATATACTACACCATACGGGACACATCCTCTATATACTGCACCACACGGGACACATCCTCTATATACTGCACCACACGGGACACATCCTCTATATACCGCACGGGACACATCCTCTATATACTACACCACACAGGACACATCCTCTATATACTACACCACACAGGACACATCCTCTATATACTACACCACACGGGACACATCCTCTATATACTGCACCACACAGGACACATCCTCTATATACTGCACCACACGGGACACATCCTCTATATACTGCACCACACCGGACACATCCTCTATATACTACACCATACGGGACACATCCTCTATATACAGCTCCGCACGGGACACATCCTCTATATACCGTACGGCACGGGACACATCCTCTATATACTACACCACACGGGACACATCCTCTATATACTACACCACACAGGACACATCCTCTATATACTACACCATACGGGACACATCCTCTATATACTACACCACACAGGACACATCCTCTATATACTACACCACACCGGACACATCCTCTATATACTACACCATACGGGACACATCCTCTATATACAGCTCCGCACGGGACACATCCTCTATATACTGTACGGCACGGGACACATCCTCTATATACTACACCACACGGGACACATCCTCTATATACTACACCACACAGGACACATCCTCTATATACTACACCATACGGGACACATCCTCTATATACTACACCACACCGGACACATCCTCTATATACTGCACCACACGGGACACATCCTCTATATACTGCACCACACGGGACACATCCTCTATATACTGCACCACACAGGACACATCCTCTATATACTACACCATACGGGACACATCCCCTATATACCGCACGGGACACATCCTCTATATACTACACCACACGGGACACATCCTCTATATACTACACCACACAGGACACATCCTCTATATACTACACCACACGGGACACATCCTCTATATACTACACCACATGGGACACATCCTCTATATACTACACCACACGGGACACATCCTCTATATACAGCTCCGCATGGGACACATCCTCTATATACTGTACGGCACGGGACACATCCTCTATATACTACACCACACGGGACACATCCTCTATATACTACACCACACAGGACACATCCTCTAGATACTACACCATACGGGACACATCCTCTATATACTACACCACACGGGACACATCCTCTATATACAGCTCCGCATGGGACACATCCTCTATATACTGTACGGCACGGGACACATCCTCTATATACTACACCACACGGGACACATCCTCTATATACTACACCACACGGGACACGTCCTCTATATACTACACCATACGGGACACATCCTCTATATACTACACCACATGGGACACATCCTCTATATACTACACCACACGGGGCACATCCTCTATATACAGCTCCGCATGGGACACATCCTCTATATACTGTACGGCACGGGACACATCCTCTATATACTACACCACACAGGACACATCCTCTATATACTACACCATACGGGACACATCCTCTATATACTACACCACACGGGGCACATCCTCTATATACTACACCATACGGGACACATCCTCTATATACTACACCACACCGGACACATCCTCTATATACTGCACCACACGAGACACATCTTCTATATACTACACCACACGGGACACATCCTCTATATACTACACCACACGGGACACATCCTCTATATACTACACCACACGGGACACATCCTCTATATACTACACCATACGGGACACATCCCCTATATACTACACCACACGGGACACATCCTCTATATACTACACCATACGGGACACATCCCCTATATACTACACCACACCGGACACATCCTCTATATACTACACCACACAGGACACATCCTCTATATACTACACCATACGGGACACATCCCCTATATACTACACCACACCGGACACATCCTCTATATACTACACCACACGGGACACATCCTCTATATACTACACCACACAGGACACATCCTCTATATACTACACCACACAGGACACATCCTCTATATACTACACCACACGGGACACATCCTCTATATACTACACCATACGGGACACATCCTCTATATACTACACCACACAGGACACATCCTCTATATACTACACCACACAGGACACATCCTCTATATACTACACCATACGGGACACATCCTCTATATACTACACCACACCGGACACATCCTCTATATACCGTACGGCACGGGACACATCCTCTATATACTACACCACACAGGACACATCCTCTATATACTACACCATACGGGACACATCCCCTATATACCGCACGGGACACATCCTCTATATACTACACCACACGGGACACATCCTCTATATACTACACCACATGGGACACATCCTCTATATACTACACCACACGGGACACATCCTCTATATACAGCTCCGCATGGGACACATCCTCTATATACTGTACGGCACGGGACACATCCTCTATATACTACACCACACGGGACACATCCTCTATATACTACACCACACAGGACACATCCTCTATATACTACACCATACGGGACACATCCTCTATATACTACACCACATGGGACACATCCTCTATATACTACACCACACGGGGCACATCCTCTATATACAGCTCCGCATGGGACACATCCTCTATATACTGTACGGCACGGGACACATCCTCTATATACTACACCACACAGGACACATCCTCTATATACTACACCACACGGGACACATCCTCTATATACTACACCACACGGGACACATCCTCTATATACTACACCATACGGGACACATCCTCTATATACTACACCACACGGGGCATATCCTCTATATACTACACCATACGGGACACATCCTCTATATACTACACCACACAGGACACATCCTCTATATACTACACCACACGGGACACATCCTCTATATACTACACCACACCGGACACATCCTCTATATACTGCACCACACGGGGCACATCCTCTATATACTACACCACACGGGACACATCCTCTATATACTACACCACACGGGACACATCCTCTATATACTACACCATACGGGACACATCCTCTATATACTGCACCACACGGGACACATCCTCTATATACTACACCATACGGGACACATCCTCTATATACTACACCACACCGGACACATCCTCTATATACTGCACCACACGGGACACATCCTCTATATACTACACCATACGGGACACATCCTCTATATACTACACCACACGGGACACATCCTCTATATACTACACCATACGGGACACATCCTCTATATACTGCACCACACGGGACACATCCTCTATATACTACACCATACGGGACACATCCTCTATATACTACACCACACCGGACACATCCTCTATATACTGCACCACACGGGACACATCCTCTATATACTACACCACACGGGGCACATCCTCTATATACTACACCACACGGGACACATCCTCTATATACTACACCACACGGGACACATCCTCTATATACTACACCATACGGGACACATCCTCTATATACTACACCACACCGGACACATCCTCTATATACTGCACCACACGGGACACATCCTCTATATACTACACCATACGGGACACATCCTCTATATACTGCACCACACGGGACACATCCTCTATATACTACACCACACGGGACACATCCTCTATATACTACACCACACGGGACACATCCTCTATATACTACACCATACGGGACACATCCTCTATATACTACACCACACGGGGCATATCCTCTATATACTACACCATACGGGACACATCCTCTATATACTACACCACACAGGACACATCCTCTATATACTACACCACACGGGACACATCCTCTATATACTACACCACACCGGACACATCCTCTATATACTGCACCACACGGGGCACATCCTCTATATACTACACCACACGGGACACATCCTCTATATACTACACCACATGGGACACATCCTCTATATACTACACCACACGGGACACATCCTCTATATACAGCTCCGCATGGGACACATCCTCTATATACTGTACGGCACGGGACACATCCTCTATATACTACACCACACGGGACACATCCTCTATATACTACACCACACCGGACACATCCTCTATATACTGCACCACACGGGACACATCCTCTATATACTACACCACACCGGACACATCCTCTATATACTACACCACACGGGGCACATCCTCTATATACAGCTCCGCATGGGACACATCCTCTATATACTACACCACACGGGACACATCCTCTATATACTACACCACACGGGACACATCCTCTATATACTACACCACACGGGACACATCCTCTATATACTGCACGGGACACATTCTCTATATACTACACCACATGGGACACATCCTCTATATACTACACCACACGGGACACATCCTCTATATACTACACCACACGGGACACATCCTCTATATACTGCACCACACGGGACACATCCTCTATATACTGCACCACACGGGACACATCCTCTATATACTACACCACACGGGACACATCCTCTATATACTGCACCACACGGGACACATCCTCTATATACTGCACCACACGGGACACATCCTCTATATACTACACCACACCGGACACATCCTCTATATACTGCACCACACGGGACACATCCTCTATATACTACACCACACCGGACACATCCTCTATATACTACACCACACGGGGCACATCCTCTATATACAGCTCCGCATGGGACACATCCTCTATATACTACACCACACGGCACACATCCTCTTTATACTACACCACACGGGACACATCCTCTATATACTACACCACACGGGACACATCCTCTATATACTGCACGGGACACATTCTCTATATACTACACCACATGGGACACATCCTCTATATACTACATCACACGGGACACATCCTCTATATACTGCACGGGACACATTCTCTATATACTACACCACACTGGACACATCCTCTGTATACTGCACCACACAGGACACATCCTCTATATACTACACCACACGGGACACATCCTCTATATACTACACCACACTGGACACATCCTCTATATACTACACCACACGGGACACATCCTCTATATACTGCACCACACGGGACACATCCTCTATATACTGCACCACACGGGACACATCCTCTATATACTACACCACATGGGACACATCCTCTATATACCGCACCGCACAGGACACATCCTCTATATACTGCACCACACGGGACACATCCTCTATATACTACACCATACGGGACACATCCTCTATATACTACACCACACCGGACACATCCTCTATATACTGCACCGCACGGGACACATCCTCTATATACTACACCACACGGGGCACATCCTCTATATACTACACCATACGGGACACATCCTCTATATACTACACCACACAGGACACATCCTCTATATACTACACCATACGGGACACATCCTCTATATACTACACCACACCGGACACATCCTCTATATACTGCACCACACGGGACACATCCTCTATATACTGCACCACACGGGACACATCCTCTATATACTACACCACATGGGACACATCCTCTATATACCGCACCGCACAGGACACATCCTCTATATACAGCACCACACGGGACACATCCTCTATATACTACACCACACGGGACACATCCTCTATATACCGCACGGGACACATCCTCTATATACTACACCACACAGGACACATCCTCTATATACTGCACGGGATACATCCTCTATATACTACACCACACAGGACACATCCTCTATATACTACACCATACGGGACACATCCTCTATATACCACACGGGACACATCCTCTATATACTACACCACATGGGACACATCCTCTATATACCGCACCGCACAGGACACATCCTTTATATACAGCTCCGCATGGGACACATGTTATGGAAATTTGGTTTGGGTAAATCTATCCATTTGTGTGCTGCGGCCGTTCCCATTTAGACTGAGTATTTTGAGCGCTCAAGAATGAGACTGCACACCATTGTGACAATAACATTCCACCAATACTGATGATTTATTGTACATACATCTATATATATAATTGTCTAAGGGTTTTTCCGTCTGTCTGTCCTGGAAATCCCGCGTCTCTGATTGGTCGAGGCCGCCAGGCCTCGACCAATCAGCGATGGGCACAGCATGGCGACGATGATGTCATAAAGGTTGCCTCGACCAATCAGCGACGGGCACAGTCTGACGCGAGTTCGCTTCAACCAATCAGCGACGGGCACAGTATCGACGTAGATGTCATAATGGTTGCCAATCAGCGATGGGCACAGTCTGCCGCGAATTCTGGAATCATCATTGTCCATATACTACGGGGACATGCATATTCTAGAATACCCGATGCGTTAGAATCGGGCCACAATCTAGTGGATTTATAATTGCATATAGAAAGGGGTGGTTAGTTAATTACCATATTGTCAATCTCCTCTGTTATTGGTTATCTAAATATATATGGAATATTGTGATTAATGCACATATGAATGCTGATTAAGCAACTAAAGTGTAGCTGTCTGCATCTAGGACAAAGTTGAGACATCTGATCATCACTTAATACATCTGGTGCTGTTCGGCTTTTGGCTGGAAATCCCCGAACGGTCTGTCCGGCTTATATCAGTTTGTGTCAGCCATTTTAAGCAATTGATTATAGTGTATATATTAGCTGTGGATATATGAGTATACATGAGTATATAATTATATAGGAGTATATATGCAATTGAGATCTATATGATATATATTTCCATCACAATCCCCCCTTAGATATCACTTGCCCTAATCCTAGCCTCCTGTCCCAAAGCGCTGCAACTCTTTTATGCTGCCGGTGAGCTGACGCATGCCTAGCGCATACACCCCCCTCTGTACAGACTTTTCGCAAATGGGCGGTCAGGAGATCTGTCCCTAACGGGAGTTCGTTGCAATCAGTCTCTTGGTCAACAGCATGTGTAGTCAGCGGTGTGTATTCTTTATCAGGTAGGTCATCTATTCGGTCAGGCAGGGCATCCACAACATCGTTCTGGCTTGGGTGTCATCCTCTGGTAGGGGAGCTTTCTTGCAATGCAATGAGTGGATCCAAGTGGGTCTTCCCTCCAGCTTCACAGAGGTTGGTGTCATCAGCGGCTCTTGGACAGGACCATCAAATCTGGGATAGAGTGGTGTTCTCTTTACAAGCTTTTTCACCAACACCCAATCTCCTGGCTTCAGGGAGTGTGTACAGGATACTGAATCTGGATCTGGCAATGAAGAAAAAAGCTTGAGAATGGATATTAGCAAGTTTCTTGGTGAGTTCAATTACATAAGCAGGCAAAGTATCATATTGCATAGTCAGCTGCTGAGGGAAGAATACCCCTAACCTGGGACTATACCCAAACAAACTATCATATGGTGACAGCTTTTCTGGGCCTCCGGGAGTGTGCCTAACACTAAGTAGTGTGATTGGGAGTGTCTCCTGCCATGGTTTATTTGTCTATTGGGCAACTTTCAACATCCTGTTCTTAAGTGTCCCATTCAGTCTTTCAACTTTCTCGCTACTCTGGGGATTGTAGGGGGTGCATAGGCCTAAATCTGATCCTACTGCTGACCAGATCTCCCTTGTGAGATTTGCTGTGAATGTGGGTCCCTGGTCACTCTCTATCACTTCTGGGACCCCATATCTGCATATCTCATCTCCGAGAGTAGCTTCTTTTCAGTAGTATTTGCTGACTGATTCCTCACTGGGAAAACTTCTGGCCATCCTGAGAACACGTCCACGACCACAAGAGCATATTCAAATCCCCCACTTGGCGAAGTCTGGATATGATCTATCTGGATCCTCTGGAAGGGGTACAGTGGTCTTGCAAGATAATGTGTGGGAACTTTCTCCATTCTTCCAGGATTGCATTTGCTGCAGGTCAAACATCTGCTAGTTAACTTGGCTGTTAGGGTGGAGATCCCTGGAGCGAACCAGTAAGCACCAATCAGATCATTCATCTGTGTCTTTGATCTGTGTGTGGGCCCATGTGCCCAGTGGACCACCATAGGGTACATGCTTCGGGGTAAACAGGGTTTGTAGTCTATTGTGTATACCCTTCCTTCATGTGTTGCTCCCTTCCGCATCCAGCATTCCTTCTTTTCCTTTTGGGGCTTGCTCTTGCAGCTTTTTGAGCAGATCCCAGGATGTCATCTGGTCAGGTGCCTTGTCCTCAGTTGCCATGTAGTAGCCGTCTGGCTCTACGACTTCTCCCACCTCTCCGTATTGTCTTCCTTTGGCTGCCATATCCGCCATGTTGTTGCCCCGTGCCTCTACTGTGTTCAGTTTTCCATGTGCTTTGACCTTTAGTACTGCCACCATTTTTGGAAGTTGGATTGTGTCCAGCAGGTCCTTGATGGCTCCGTGATGCTTCACGGTTGTTCCGCTTGCTGTGATGAAGTCCCTTGCAGCCCAGATGGGTCCAAAGTCGTGTGCTATGCCATGCGAGTACCTTGAAGTGGTATATATATATGTTCGCAGTCTTGTCTTCTGCCCATCTGGAAGGCCTTCGTCAGCGCTATCAGTTCTGCTTCCTGAGCTGACAGACTAGGCAGCAGACTTCTGAACAGGATCTCTTGATTCCTGGTCACTGCACATTCCATGTGGAATCTTCCTTCATCATCTGCAAATCTGGAGCCTTCCACATAGAGGATCAACTCTGGGTTGGTCAGTGGCTCTTCTGCCACCTTGGGTAGTCCTGCTGTTTCCTGTTGCATGATGCTGAAGCAATCATGGTCATCCGTCCGGAGCAAATCCAGATCCCTGCGGAAGGTATCATGCAGATTTTGATCAGAATTTTGATCTGAGGGTCCATATCTGTATCCCCCTTGGGAGTGGGAGTAGAGTGGACGGATTGAAAACTATGCATCTGGAGATGGTGACATTGTCGGGCAGGAGTAGAGAGAACTGGAGGCGAAGATGCCTGGCGGTGGAGAGATGTTTTGGCTGGGTTTGGTTGAGGATTACTGAGATGTCATGCGGAGCCAGGATTTCCAATGGATACCCAAGAATGATGACAGCAGTCCTGTCCAGGAGGGCGTGTGCTGCAAATGCTGCTCTCATGCAGGAGGGGGCTCCCCTTGCAACTTGATCCAGGTGAGCTGAAAAGTAGCCTAAAGGTCTCTGCTTTCCCCCTGAAGCTGTGTCAGGACTCCAGTAGCAAGGCCTTCTTTTTCCATCAGGTAGAGACGGAATGGCTTCTCGTAGTCAGGTTGGCCTAGTGCTGGCACTGAGACTACAGAGCCTTTTAAATTCTTGAACGAGCTGAAGGCTGCATCTGTCAGGAGGAACGGGGTTACGTTGACGCAATCATACAGAGGCTGCATTAGGACTGAGGCATCAGGGATCCAGGTTCTGCAATACGAAACTAGACCAAGGTAGGCCTGTAGCGCCTTTGGAGTTGTTGGAGGAACCATCTTCTCCACTGTGGTCTTCCGGTCATCTGTCATGTGTTTCGTCTGGTGAGCAATACAGTGTCCCTGGAACGTAACTCACTTCAGACACCACTGGACTTTTGTTCTTTGAGACCTTGCAGTGCTGCTCTGCCAGGTAGAATAGGAGATACAAGGAATCGGCTTTACATGTGTCAAAGTCAACTGCAGAAAGGAGTAGATTGTCCACGCATTGTAGCAGGGTTACTTCTGCATGTTCTGTGACCCAGTTGGCGAGGACTGTGGACATTGCTTTGGTGAATTGTGAGGGGCTGTTCTGGGCCCCATGGGGCATCACCGCCCATGTGTACTGCACCCCCTGATGTGTGAAGGCAAACAGGAACTGGTCATCCGGGTGAAGGGGAACACTGAAGAAAGCATTAGCCAGGTCGATCACTGTGAACATTTTTGCTGTGGCAGGCACATTTGAGAGCAGAGTGTGCGGATTCGGCACAATTGGAGTTTCAAGCGCCGTGGCGTCATTCACAGCTCTCAGGTAATGTGCCATTCTGAAATTGGCTGGCTCTCTTTTTACAGTCTTTTTCTTGACAGGGAAAAGCAGGGTATTGCAAGGAGATTTGCAAGGAACAATGATTCCTATTACCAGGTAGACCTTCAGTTGGTAAGAGACAGCTTGACTCTAGGCGATGGACAGGGGATACTGGGCCTTACGAGGGTACGGGGTACCTGGCTTGAGTGACACCCATACTGGGGCAACTTAGGTTTTTCCACGTCCTGGGGTCCCTTAGACCATAGACTTTCTGGTACTACATCCAGTACCTACTTGGGTAGGCCTCCATCGGTTGTTTGAGGTTCTTGTAGGGCCGCCAGCATGATTCTTCTTGGGTCAGGGATGAAGAAAGTGTCACAGTCCCATCTTCCTGGAACACTGTGGTCGCTTTCAGCTTCTGCAGTAGGTCTGCTCCCAGCAGGTTGAGTGGCAGGTCCCTGACACCACAAACCCACAAACTGGGACAGGATAGAGTGTCCTGGCTGAGTGCACACGTTCAGAGGTTTTGTAAGCTGAGAATGTCTGACTTGACCATCAATGCCCATGCGAGACACAGAGGATTCTGATAGGCAGGTGAGATCGGGGAGTTCCACATGTCTCATCACACCTCTGGCTGCATCGGTGTGCACAAGAAAAGATCTGACAACTCCATCCACTTTCAGGGTAATTTGAGGTATTGGTCCCGCGGATGAGGTTTTACATGTCAGGAGCGTAGTGTCTTGCGGACCTGGCTTGCCCCTGTCCTATGGACGGGGACTTCACTGCTTTCTGTACTTCTTCCTTGACCTGTTTCTCTGGATCAACTCTTGGGTTGCATGGGTGCTCTGCACTGGTTCTGAAAATGGCCAAACTTGCCACAGTTGCAACACTTGACACTTCTTCTGTCCTTGTAGGGTGGTTGCACTTTCAGGTCAGTGGTCACCATGAGAGGGGCCGTCTTCTGCACTTCAGGTTGGGACTCAATCCCTTTGACTACTGGGGACAACGGCATGATGAGCACTGCAGCAGCAGCGGGATCCGGCCTGCTGATTGAAGCTGTGGGGCCTGGTGGTAAGATGGGGCCTACAGGTGCATCCGTGGCGAGGTCCGGGGGTGCCATGAGACCGGAGCCTGGGACTACCTGTCCCAGGACTACTTGTTCCTCCTATGCATGGGAATCCTGCAATAACTTATCGAGCGATTTGACCTCCTGCCGTCTGTTACCCAGCCACCACAAACAATCCAACTGTCTCCCGGATCTACACAAACATGGAACACATACACGGCACACAGCAGACACCTTGACTTATATCCCAGAGTTTGGATACGGGCTTGGACTTTTTGCACTACCTGGGAATGTGGTGGTGACCACACCTGACCGGCAAGAGGTATAGACCCAGACTGGGCACAGGGGACTTTCAGGTAAGATGATAACATTTTCTTACCTTACTTATGGAGCTGCGCAGTCTCCGTCCCATGAATCAAGGCCGTGGCCAACACCTCCATCTCTCCGGTCAGCAAGGTCCCCATGCATTTTGTCCATTGCCCCACGTTGGGCGCCAGATGTTATGGAAATTTGGTTTGGATAAATCTATCCCTGTGTGTGCTGCAGCCGTTCCTAATTAGACTGAGTATTTTGAGCGCTCAAGAATGAGACTGCACACCATTGTGACAATAACATTCCACCAATACTGATGATTTATTGTACATACATGGATTTATAATTGCATATAGAAAGAGGTGGTTAGGGGTGGTTAGTTAATTACCTTACCATATTGTCAATCTCCTCTGTTATTGGCTATCTAAATATATATGGAATATTGTGATTAATGCACATATGAATGCTGATTAAGCAACTAAAGTGTAGCTGTCTGCATCTAGGACAAAGTTGAGACATCCGATCATCACTTAATACATCTGGTGCTGTTCCACTTTTGGCTGGAAATCCCCGAACAGTCTGTCTGGCTTACATCAGTTTGTGTCAGCCATTTTAAGCAATTGATTATAGTGTATATATTAGCTGTGGATATATGAGTATACATGAGTATATATAATTATATAGGAGTATACTGTATATGCAAGTGATATCTATATGATATACATTTCCATCACACACATCCTCTATATACCGCCCCGCACGGGACACAGCCTGTATATACTGCACCACACGGGACACAGACTCTATATACTACACCACACGGAACACATCCTCTGTATAGTACATCACACGGGTCACATCCTCTATATACTACACCACACGGGACACATCCTTTATATACTACACTCCATGGGACACATCCTCTATATACTACACGGGACACATCCCCTATATACTACACCACACAGGACACATCCTCTATATACTGCATCACACGGGACACATCCTCTATATACTACACCACATGGGACACATCCGCTATATACTACACCACACGGGACACATCATCTATATACTACACACGGGACACATCCTCTATATAGTACACCACATGGGACACATCCGCTATATACCATACCACATGGGACTCATTCTCTATATACTGCACCATACAGGACACATCCTCTGTATACTGCACCACACGGGAGACATCCTCTATATACTACACCACACGGGACACATTCTCTACATACTGTTGTGAATTCTGTTGTCAAGCTCCCTCCTGTGGTCGTGAATGGTACTTCGGTGAGTTCTGTCCGTGGGCTCCCTCTGGTGGCTGTCAGTGGAGCTGCTGCTTCTGAGGTTCCTTACACAGGTGACGTGGTTTATCCTTTGGTTGGCTTCTCTATTTAACTCCACTTAGATCGTTACTCCATGCCAGCTGTCAATGTTTCTGCATTGGTTCAGTTCGCTCTTGGATCTTTTTGGTGACCTGTCTACTCCAGCAGAAGCTAAGTTCTTGATAGTATCTAATTCGTTCATTGTTTTCTTGTTCAGCTGGATATCATGATTTTGTCTTGCTAGCTGGAAGCTCTGGGATGCAGAGTGGCATCTCCGCACCGTTAGTCGGTGCGGAGGTCTTTTTGCACACTCTGCGTGGTCTTTTGTAGTTTTTTTGTGCTGATCGCAAAGCTACCTTTCCTATCCTCTGTCTATTTAGTAAGTCTGGCCTCCCTTTGCTGAAACCTGTTTCATTTCTGCGTTTGTGACTTTCATCTTTACTCACAGTCAATATATGTGGGGGGCTGCTCTATCCTTTGGGGAATTTCTCTGAGGCAAGGTAGGCTTTATTTTCTATCTCTAGGGCTAGCTAGCCCTTAGGCTGTGACGAGGCGCCTAGGGAGCGTCAGGAGCGCTCCACGGCTATTTCTAGTGTGTGTGATAGGATTAGGGATTGCGGTCAGCAGAGCTCCCACATCCCAGAGCTTGTCCTGTGTGAGTTTTAACTATCAGGTCATTCCTGGTGCTCCGAACCACCAGGTCATAACAACATACTACACCACACAGGACACATCCTCTATATACTGCACCACACGGGACACATCCTCTATATACTACACCTAACAGGACACCTCTGCTATATACTACACCACTCATTTTATTTCAGATGCTAGTTTCTAGGTTTTGTTGTGCTTGTGTCTGTTCTGCAGTAATATACCTTCCTCTTGGAGCTGAGACATTTAATGATTGATTTCACCATTAGTTCCGACATCTTTAGAGGAGTATTGTAAACTTTAGAACTTTCCACTAGTTTTAGAAGTTATTTATTGGTGGAGATTTTCTAATTCGGTGATAGCATCAAAACGTCATCCATGGGAAATGCTGGTTACTACTTAGAACTGCCATTTTCTAGTAGGTTGTGTTGTAAATCCATGTCCTGCTGTGTCCCAGCACGCCGTACGCCATTACACACAGTATTTAATTCTAGGCAGCAGTTAATTTGAGAGTGAAAAACACAAACTTTTAGGGGTCGCTTTGATGATAAATTCGTATTGGAAGCAGTTTAAAAGGAGAATGATCATAAACTTTCCGGTTTTTGAACTGTAAGAATTTAAGTTTTGATAACTCTCTAATTAGATAGAATTTTTTTGTACATATTCCTTACTATCGGCAGGCAGATAGGTTTATTAGGATTTTTAAAATATATAATAAGCATTAAAAAAATCATCAGTTCTTACAGACAGTTTATTGATTGTAAATAACTTGACACTTTTTAGCAGTTTTTTGCATATGGCTGTTTACTGACCTTTTCTTGTTTTTAGTCTTTTTTTATGAAACACTCAATTGTTTCTTTTTTTTTTCGGTTAAAGGGACACTGTCACACCCTCCAGCCATTATAAACTAAAAGAGCCACCTTGTGCAGCAGTAATGCTGCATTCTAACAAGGTGACTCTTTTAGTTTTTGTTGCTGTTATTCCCTCAATAAAGGTATTTATAATTTTGCCCAAATACCTATCTTTATACATGGAGACAGGTCTGAAGCCCCCTCTTTGAAGTGCCCAACTGCCGTCAGTCATCTCTTCTGGGGCGCTGGTCGCCGCCCCCTCAGCGCTGTTTTCGTCTGAAATCCGGCGCCTGCGCTCTACTCTTCTGCCTGGGGCAGGCGCATTGAGCATTGGCCATCATGGCTCAGATGCCGGGTTCCTGACTGCGCCTGTGCGGGCAGTGCGGCCACCCTGTTACTCAATCCCGCACTGTTATGCATTATGCACAGTGCGGGGCTGGGATTCCTGGGCATGCGCACTGCGCTTGTCAGACGCTCCCCCAGGTCTCCCACCTTCCAGCGTCGGTCTGTGCAGCTGATCCATCCTCCTTCCAATCGCCGGCAAGGATACTTGTATATTCCTGCAAGGATGGATCAGCTGCACAGACCGACGCTGGAAGGCGGGGGACCTGGGAGAGCGTCTGACAAGTTCAGTGCGCATGTTCAGGAATCCCAGCCCCGCACTGTACATAATGCATAACACAGTGCGGGGTGGGGATTGAGTAACAGGGTGGCCACACTGCCCGCACAGGCGCAGTCCGGAACCCGGCATCTGAGCTATGATGGCCAATGCTCAATGCGCCTGCCCCAGGCAGGCACGCACAGCACAGGCGCCGGATTTCAGACGAAAACAGTGCTGAGGGGCCGGCGACCATCGCCCCAGAAGAGATGACTGACGGCAGTTGGGCGCTTCAAAGAGGGGGCTTCAGACCTGCCTCCAGGTACAAAGATAGGTATTTGGGCAAAATTATAAATACCTTTATTGAGGGAATAACAGCAACGAAAACTAAAAGATTCACCTTGGTAGAATGCAGCATTACTGCTGCACAAGGTGGCTCTTTTAGTTTATAACGGCTGGACCCCCTCCAGTGTCCCTTTAATTAAAGATAAAGTCAACAAAATAAAAATGTCTAAAAATTCATATTAAAACAAATCTTTTGTTGGCTTCTATTTTTCGTATTTTATCTTATATATATTTCATAATTTGTCCTTGACCAGGTAGTTAGAGATTACACCCTTTGAAAAGTAAGATTTTAATTAATATCTCACTGGACATAAGAACAATTTCCATACTATACTATATAATGCACCCCCATGGTCCTCCAAACTATATAATGCACTCCCCATGGTCCTCCGTACTATATAAGGCATTCCCTATGGTCCTCCAAACAATATAATGCACCCCAAATGTATCCATACTATATAATGCACCCCCCATGGTCCTCCATCCATGGTCCTCTATACTATATAATGCACTCCGCATGGTCCTCCATAGTATATAATGCACCCCCATGGTCCTCCATCCATGGTCCTCCATACTATATAATGCAGTCCCCATGGTCATAAATACTATATAATGCAGTCCCTATGGTCCTCCAACAATATAATGCACCCCCCATTGTCCTCCATACTATATAATACACTACCCATGTTCCTCCATACAATATAATGCACTCCTCATTGTCCTCCATGCAATATAATGCACTCCCCATGGTCCTCCATGCAATATAATGTACCCCCCATGGTCCTCCAGACAATATAATGCAGTCCCCATGATCCTCCATACTATATAATGCTCTCCCCATGGTCCTCCATACTATATAATGCACCCTCCATGGTCCTCCATACTATAAAATGCACCCCTCAATGTCCTCCATACTATATAATGTACTCCCCATGGTCCTCCATGCTATATAATGCACCCCCAATGACCTCCATACTATATTATGCACCCCTCATGGTCCTCCATACTATGTTATGCACTCCCCATGGTCCTCCATACTATATAATGCATTCCCCATGGTCCCCCATACTATATAATGCACCCCCATGGTCCTCCATACAATATAATGCACCCCTCATTGTCCTCCTTACTATATAATGTACTCCCCATGGTCCTCCATACTATATAATGCACTCCCCATGGTCCTCCATATTATATAATGCACTCCCCATGGTCCCCCATACTATATAATGCACCCTCATGGTCCTCTGTTGTGAATTCCGCTCTTGGGCTCCCTCCGGTGGTTGTAAGTAGCATTTTTGTGAGTTCTGCTCTTTGGCTCCCTCCTGTGGTTTTGAGTGGTATGGCTGCTTCTTGGATTTAGCTTCAGCAGTTGTTTTCACTGATCGTCTTTCTGGCTCGGCTATATTAGTCTGGCCTTATTCCTCATTCAATGCCAGTTGTCAATTGTTCCTGCTTGGAGTCATTGCTCTTAGGACTTTCCTGACACTCTGACCAGTTCATCAAAGCTAAGACCTTGCTTGTCCTTTTGCGGTTCTCTTGTTGTGGACTTTGTTGTTCAGCACTTTCTTTGTTTTTGTTCATTTGTCCAGCTTTTCAGTATGGATCTATTCAGTTAAGCTGGAAGCTCTGGGCAGCAGAGTTTGCCCTCCACACCTTTAGTCAGGTGTGGAGATTTTTGCATTTCTCTGCGGTGGACTTTTTCTAGTTTTTATTACTGACCGCACAGCGTTCTGTTCTGTACTATTTCTATCTAGCTAGAAGTGTCCTCCTGTGCTAAATCTTGTTTCATACTACGTATGTAATTTCCTTCTCCTCTCACAGTCATTATTTGTGGGGGGCTAATCTATCCTTTGGGGATTTTCTCTGAGGCAAGATAGTTTTCCTGCTTCTATCTTTAGGGGTAGTTAGCTCTTAGGCTGTGACGAGATGCCTAGGTAGAGTTAGGAGCATTCCACGGCTACTTCTAGTGTTGTGTTGAGTTTAGGGACTGCGATCAGTATAGTTGCCACCTGCTCAGAGCTAGACGCATGTCGCTCCTTAATCACCAGATCATAACAGTACAACTGGCCTCAAATGAGCTGAATGCCTTTCAAAAGAAGGAAGAGAAAAAGAGTTCTGAGCCATTTTTTTTTTCTTTAGTTTGTTTTGTCTTTTTCCTTCCTCTTGATCTCTGGGTGATTCGGGATTTGGATGCAGGCATGGATGTTCAGGGTTTGTTTTCTCGTGTGGATCAGCTTGCTGCAAGAGTACAGAGTATTCAAGATTATGTGGTTCAGACTCCGGCCTTAGAGCCTAGAATTCCTACTCCGGATTTGTTTTACGGGGATAGATCTAAGTTTTTGAACTTTAAAAATAACTGCAAATTGTTTTTTGCTCTGAAACCCCGTTCCTCTGGTGACCCCATTCAGCAAGTAAAGATAGTTATTTCTCTACTGCGTGGCGACCCTCAGGACTGGGCATTCTCACTTGAGTCAGGGAATCCGGCATTGCTTAATGTAGATGCATTTTTTCAATCGCTCGGATTATTGTATGACGAACCTAACTCTGTAGAGCATGCTGAGAAAACACTGTTTAGTGTTTAGAGAAAACACTGTTTCAGGAAGCGGCAGAATTATACTGCCAGAAATTTAGAAAATGGTCTGTGCTCACTAAATGGAATGAGGACGCTCTGGCAACAATTTTCAGAAAGGGTCTTTCTGAAGCCCTTAAAGATGTTATGGTGGGGTTTCCCACGCCTGTTGGTTTGAGCGAATCTATGTCTCTGGCCATTCAGATTGATCGGCGCCTGCGCGAACGCAAAGTGGTGCACCATATGGCAGTGTCCTCTGAGCAAAGTCCTGAGCCCATGCAATGTGATAGGATTTTGACTAGAGCGGAACAGAGGGGATACAGACGTCAGAATGGGCTGTGTTTTTACTGTGGTGATTCTGCTCATGTTATTTCTGATTGCCCTAAGCGTATTAAGAGGGTCGCTAGATCTGTTATCATTAGTACTGTGCAGCCTAAGTTTCTCCTGTCTGTGACCCTGATTTGCTCATTGTCATCTTTTTCTGTCATGACATTTGTGGATTCAGGCGCTGCTCTGAACTTAATGGACTTAGAATTTGCTAGGCGCTATGGTTTTTCTTTGCAGCCTTTGCAGAGTCTCATACCCTTGAGGGGTATTGATGCTACACCATTGGCCAAGAATAAACCTCAGTACTGGACGCAGATGACTATGTACACGGCTCCTGCACATCAGGAAGATTGCCGTTTTCTGGTGTTGCATAATTTACATGATGTTGTTGTACTGGGTTTTCCATGGTTACAAGTACACAATCCAGTGCTGGATTGGAAATCAATGTCTGTGACTAGTTGGGGTTGTCAAGGGGTACATAGTGACGTTCCTTTGATGTCAATTTCCTCTTCCCCCTCTTCTGATGTTCCTGAATTTTTGTTAGATTTCCAGGATGTATTCGATGATCCCAAGTCCAGTTCCTTTCCTCCACATAGGGACTGTGATTGTGCTATTGACTTGATTCCTGGCTGTAAGTTCCCTAAGGGCCGACTTTTCAACCTGTCTGTGCCAGAGCATGCCGCCATGCGGAGCTATGTTAAGGAGTCTTTAGAGAAGGGGCATATTCGGCCGTCTTCGTCACCATTGGGAGCGGGATTCTTTTTTGTTGCCAAGAAGGATGGCTCCTTAAGACCCTGTATTGATTATCGCCTTCTTAATAAGATCACGGTCAAATTCCAATACCCTTTACCTTTGCTCTCTGATTTGTTTGCTAGGATTAAGGGGGCTAGGTGGTTTACTAAGATTGACCTTCGAGGGGCATATAATCTTGTTCGTATTAAACAGGGTGACGAATGGAAAACTGCATTTAATACGCCCGAAGGCCATTTTGAATACCTTGTGATGCCATTTGGGCTCTCTAATGCTCCATCTGTGTTCCAGTCTTTCATGCATGATATTTTCCGCAATTATCTTGACAAATTCTTGATTGTGTATTTGGATGATATTTTGATTTTTTCCAATGATTGGGAGTCTCATGTGAAGCAGGTCAGGATGGTGTTCCAGATCCTTTGTGATAATGCTCTATTTGTGAAGGGGTCTAAGTGCCTATTTGGAGTTCAGAAGGTCTCTTTTTTGGGGTTTATTTTTTCTCCTTCGTCTATAGAAATGGATCCTGTTAAGGTCCAAGCCATTCAAGACTGGATTCAACCCACATCTGTGAAGAGCCTTCAGAAATTTTTGGGCTTTGCTAATTTTTATCGCCGTTTCATTGCCAACTTCTCTAGTGTGGTTAAACCCCTAACCGATTTGATGAAGAAAGGCGCTGATGTGACTAATTGGTCCTCTGAGGCTGTTGAGGCCTTTCAGGAGCTTAAACGCCGATTTACTTCTGCCCCTGTGTTGCGTCAACCGGATGTTTCTCTTCCTTTTCAGGTTGAGGTTGACGCTTCTGAGATTGGGGCAGGGGCCGTTTTGTCGCAGAGGAATTCTGATGGTTCTTTGATGAAGCCATGTGCCTTCTTTTCCCGAAAGTTTTCGCCTGCGGAACGCAATTATGATGTCGGCAATCGGGAGTTGTTGGCTATGAAGTGGGCATTTGAGGAGTGGCGTCATTGGCTTGAGAGAGCTAAGCACCGCATTGTGGTCTTGACCGATCATAAGAATTTGATTTACCTTGAGTCGGCCAAGCGGCTGAACCCTAGACAGGCTCGTTGGTCCCTGTTTTTCTCCCGTTTTGATTTTGTGGTCTCATATCTTCCAGGATCTAAGAATGTTAAGGCGGATTCCCTCTCTAGGAGTTTTTTGCCGGATTCTCCTGGAGTCCTTGAGCCGGTTGGCATTCTTAAGGAAGGGGTGATTCTTTCTGCCATCTCCCCTGATTTGTGGCGGGTGCTTTAGGAATTTCAGGCTGATAGGCCTGACTGCTGTCCTGTGGGGAAGCTGGTTGTTCCTGATAGATGGACGAGTAGGGTGATTTCTGAGGTCCATTGTTCAGTGTTGGCTGGTCATCCTGGGATTTTTGGTACCAGAGATTTGGTTGCTAGGTCCTTTTGGTGGCCTTCCTTGTCGCGCGATGTCCGTGCTTTTGTGCAGTCCTGTGGGACTTGCGCCCGAGCCAAGCCTTGCTGTTCCCGTGCTAGTGGGTTGCTTTTGCCTTTGCCCGTCCCGGAGAGGCCTTGGACGCATATTTCCATGGATTTTATTTCGGATCTTCCTGTGTCTGTTATCTGGGTGGTTTGTGACCGGTTCTCTAAAATGGTCCATTTGGTACCTTTGCCTAAGTTGCCTTCCTCCTCTGATTTGGTTCCATTGTTTTTTCAACATGTGGTTCGTTTGCATGGCATTCCGTAGAATATTGTGTCTGACAGAGGTTCCCAGTTTGTTTCCAGGTTTTGGCGGGCCTTTTGTGCTAGGATGGGTATTGATTTGTCTTTTTCTTCGGCGTTCCATCCTCAGACCAATGGCCAAACTGAGCAAACTAATCAGACCTTGGAAACCTATTTGAGATGCTTTGTGTCTGCTGATCAGGATGATTGGGTGACTTTCTTGCCGTTGGCCGAGTTTGCCCTTAATAATCGGGCCAGCTCGGCTACTTTGGTTTCGCCTTTCTTTTGTAATTTTGGTTTTCATCCTCGTTTTTCTTCAGGGCAGGTTGAGCCTTCTGATAGTGGTGGTGTTGATTCTGTGATGGACAGGTTACAGCAGATTTGGACTCATGTGGTAGACAATTTGACGTTGTCCCAGGAAAAGGCTCAGCGTTTTGCTAACCGCCGTCGGTGTGTTAGTCCTCTGCTTTGTGTGGGGGATTTGGTTTGGTTGTCCTCTCGTCATGTTCCTATGAAGGTTTCTTCCCCTAAGTTCAAGCCTTGGTTTATTGGTCCTTATAAGATTTCTGAGATTATCAATCCTGTGTCTTTTCGTTTGGCCCTTCCAGCCTCTTTTGCCATCCACAATGTTTTCCATAGATCTTTGTTGCGGAGATATGTGGTGCCCGTTGTTTCATCTGTTGATCCTCCTGCCCCGGTGTTGGTTGAGGGGGAGTTGGAATATGTGGTTGAGAAAATTTTGGATTCTCGTTTTTCGAGGCGGAAGCTTCAGTATCTTGTCAAGTGGAAGGGTTATGGCCAGGAGGATAATTCTTGGGTTGTTGCCTCCGATGTTCATGTCGCCGATTTGGTTCGTGCTTTTCATTTGGCTCATCCTGATCGGCCTGGGGGCTCTGGTGAGGGTTCGGTGACCCCTCCTTAAGGGGGGGTACTGTTGTGAATTCCGCTCTTGGGCTCCCTCCGGTGGTTGTAAGTAGCATTTTTGTGAGTTCTGCTCTTTGGCTCCCTTCTGTGGTTTTGAGTGATATGGCTGCTTCTTGGATTTAGCTTCAGCAGCTGTTTTCACTGATCGTCTTTCTGGCTCGGCTATATTAGTCTGGCCTTATTCCTCATTCAATGCCAGTTGTCAATTGCTCCTGCCTGGAGTCATTGCTCTTAGGACTTTACTGACACTCTGACCAGTTCATCAAAGCTAAGTCCTTGCTTGTCCTTTTGCGGTTCTTTTGTTGTGGACTTTGTTGTTCAGCACTTTCTTTGTTTTTGTTCTTTTGTCCAGCTTTTCAGTATGGATCTATTCAGTTAAGCTGGAAGCTCTGGGCAGCAGAGTTTGCCCTCCACACCTTTAGTCAGGTGTGGAGATTTTTGCATTTCTCTGCGGTGGACTTTTTCTAGTTTTTATTACTGACCGCACAGCGTTCTGTTCTGTACTATTTCTATCTAGCTAGAAGTGTCCTCCTGTGCTAAATCTTGTTTCATACTACGTATGTAATTTCCTTCTCCTCTCACAGTCATTATTTGTGGGGGGCTAATCTATCCTTTGGGGATTTTCTCTGAGGCAAGATAGTTTTCCTGCTTCTATCTTTAGGGGTAGTTAGCTCTTAGGCTGTGACGAGATGCCTAGGTAGAGTTAGGAGCATTCCACGGCTACTTCTAGTGTTGTGTTGAGTTTAGGGACTGCGGTCAGTATAGTTGCCACCTGCTCAGAGCTAGACGCATGTCGCTCCTTAAATACCAGATCATAACAGTCCTCTATACTATATAATGCACCCCCATGGTCCTCCATACTATATAATGCACCCCCCATGGTCCTCCATACTATATAATGCACTCCCCATGGTCCTCCATACTATATAATGCACTCCCCATGGTCCTTCATACTATATACTGCACCCCCCATGGTCCTCCATACTATATACTGCACTCCCCATGGTCCTCCATACTATATAATGCACCCCTCATTGTCCTCCATACTATATAATGCACTCACCATGGTCCCCCATACTATATAATGCACCCCCCCATGGTCCTCCATACTATATACTGCACCCCCCATGGTCCTCCATACTATATACTGCACTCCCCATGGTCCTCCATACTATATAATGCACCCCTCATGGTCCTCTATACTATATACTACACCCCCCATGGTCCTCCATACTATATACTACACCCCCCATGGTCCTCCATACTATATAATGCACCCCCCCATGGTCCTCCATACTATATACTACACCCCCCATGGTCCTCCATACTATATCATGTCCACCAGTCACAGATTTAAAATAAATAGATAAAAAATAAATCAAATACAATACGCACCCCCGCTCATTCGACCAGCTGCTCCCGTCTCCTGTTGTGTGAAATGCCGCACATCACAGTACCCTGAGATTTCAGATGCGGAAGAAGAACGTTGGGGTGGAAGTGTCTGCTGATGCTCCTTCCTCCATCATCATTGCTCACGCTGATGGCCGTAGGGGGCACTTATGTGAGCGCTGAGAGATTGAGGGGAGGCTGGGTGCAGGCACTGACACTGGACCCCCGACTCATGGGCCCCATAGTCATGTGGCCTGTCGCTAATGGGGTACACCACCACATGACGGTGTAGTGTGTTACTAGTGGTAATGTTTGAGACTGTGGTCCTGGTTCTCTTCAGGTCATTGACCAGGTTCTCCCGTGTAATTCTGGGCTTATTCCTGACCTCTTTCAGAATCAGCCTTATACCACATGAGATGAGATCTCTCATGGAGCCCCAGACTGAGGAAGATTGACAGTCACCTTGAGATTCTTCCATTTTCTAATAATTATGCCAACAGTTGTTGCCGTCTGACCAGGCTGCTTTCTTATTGTCCTGTAGCCCATCCCAGCCTTGTGCAGGTCTACAATTTTGTCCCTGGTGTCCTTAGACAACTTTTTGGTATTGGCCATGGTGGAGAGGTTGGGGAGTGATTGTGTGTGTGGACAGGTGTCTTTTATACAGGTAATGAGTGCAGAGTAGGAAGCCTCTTAAAGAGAAATTAACAGGTCTGTGAGATCCAGAATTCTTGCTGGTTGGTCGGTGATCAAATACTTATTTCATGCAATAAAATGCAATTTAATTATTTATAAATCATACAATGTGATTTTATGGAATTTTTTTAAGATTCTGTCTCGCACAGGTGAAGTGTACCTACGATAAAAATTACAGACCTCTCCATTCTTTGTAGGTGGGAAAAATTGCAAAATCTGCAGTTGATCAAATACTTATTTTCCCCACTCTATATTTATACTGCCTTGGAGAAGGCAAAAAGACCCTCGATCACGTGAGAGACCATGACTACTATACATGGCTTATGAATATTGGGGGTGTCTTAGTTTAGTTTTTCTTTACTGGGGTCCGTACACTGCAAACTTCAACTAGTAGATGGTGAGTAAGTGTTGGCTCCCAGCTGTTACATTGTATCAACTCTATGTAACCCAGCCAGGCTGGCTGCAGGGATCCCAACTCATTTGTCTATTGTTTATTATTAATATATAGATTTGGTTATTACATTTAGTATTGTTATTTTATGACTCTATTAGAGATGAGAATGATTCCTCAGTGGGCGGCTAGCATCCAACCTCGGCTCGTAGCGCCAATCCGGGACCTCTGGCATGGAAGCGCAGTGAAGCTTTCCTCTCCGACTGAACCTCGGCGGTTCTTATAATGAGATTGTCCGGACTTGGATGTATAATGAACAAACCGCTGTCATGTTCCATATTTCAGAGGAGACGTTTGCCCATAAGAAATGAGATTAGTGTCTAATATTGTGGTGGGTTCTCTACACAACATGATGTCACCCTCATCCCAAATCAGCTTTACTGGATCCCACTGACTGAGATTTCAAGAGATGGGAATGCAGAATTTATTGAAAAGGCGCCACTCATGGTCAATTTTGTTTCTCCTTATCTAAGTATTTTCTGCTAAACAAAAAATGTGCAATTGGGTTTCATTACAAATATTAAATTGTTTGGCTTTTACAGGCTTTTTTGGTGTTTCTGCTCATTGCTGGTTGTAGAATGAGTAAACTGAGAATCCATCAGTGAACTGTAATTCTTTTATCTGACTCATAATTAATTCTTCACAGATTATTTATAACCACAGACCGCATCAAAGATTAGGTGAACTTTAGAAGTGGTCATTATGCGCTCCTTCTGACGGAGAGTTTACGGACGGATTCTTAGTTATCTCATTATTGTAGATAAATGTAATCATAGATATGAGACAGATCAATAGGAATGTAGCTGTTTTTTCAGTATAGAAGTCTCTGTATTTCGCCTTCTCGTGTGACGATTGCCAGTTTGCATATTTAATTAGTGGCAGCGTGGATGAGCAGGTGTGACACGAAATGTGTGATCGCGCTATGGCTGAGCACGGAGAGCTGTGAGTAATGCCGCTCATGCTGTTCGCAGTCTGTGTCTCCTTCTCTGGAGACTTGCAGGACTTCTGATGATCGGGAGGTGAATCCGGTCACCACTGAGTCACAGCGATGACGTCAATAGGGAGAAACTTCTCTGCTTCTTCCTCCTGATGCTAAACTTCGATTCCTTCCATTGTACATTCTTCCCGCTGCTTTATGTAACCGTGGGTGTACTCCAGTCACACCCAAAGCTGAGCAGTTATCCGTCCCTCTGCACAACTAGGAGCGGGTGATAAATGCAGAAGTGGTGACTTGTTGCTATTATACTTTTCCTTTGATTGTTGTTCTTTTGGTTTCGGCTTCCAAACACTGATATGACATACTGACCAAATACTGACCGTGTGAACGTGGCCTTCGTGTCACTATATGTTGCACCAGTGAGCCGGAGATTATGTGCGCTTAGTTACTGGCTTAGCATTCTGTGTCATCCATCACAGTGTCATATTCTAGATGACGACGAGCAGAATTTTGAATGCAGCTCTGTAAGTAACCGTTCAAGGCTAGTGATCTGCAAAAATACTAAATAAAAACCTACAAGAGAAAAAAGTAAGCAAAACCCCTGATGTAACTAAGTACAAAAGCAAAAGTGCATTTAAATAACAGAGTTAGGGACAGTCCTACATGGTCTAATATTAAAACCTTACCATGTGTCAATGTTGACCTCATTGTGAATAAGGGCAGACAAAAAGGACTGGGCCCAATCAGCACCAGACTGGGGAAGCCTTATATATAGTCTCTAGCTCAGAAACAGGGAGGCCACACCCCGGCTTGCAATGAATGCAACAATACAGAGAAAAAAATACAAAAATTGAGCTTAACTTGAGTTGGTACACATGCAGAGGTTAAGCGCATGTTGACATTGGCCACAAAACATTAAAACCTACAAGAGAGAAAAGTGAGCAAAAACCCTGCTGTAGCTAAGTACAAAAGCAAAAGTGCATTTAAATAACAGAGTTTTTAGTAATACTGTTTTTTGATCAAAAAATAGCACAAAAGACATCCCACTGCGTCAAGATAACTCTGATAGGGACAGTCCAAACCAGGTCTAATATTAAAACCTTACCATGTGTCAATGTTGACCTCATTGTGAATACGGGCAGACAAAAAGGACTGGGCCTAACCAGTGAAACACCAGACTGGGGAAGCCTTAGGCTACTTTCACACTTCCATCGTTTGGGCAACGTCGCAATGCGTCGTTTTGGAGAAAAAACGCATCCTGCAACGTTGCCCGCAGGATGCGTTTTTTCTCCATAGACTTGCATTAGCGACGCATTGCGACGTATGGCCACACGTCGCATCTGTCGTGCGACGGATGCGTCGTGTTTTGACAGACCGTTGGCACACAAAAAAGTCCCATGTAACTTTTTTTGTGTGTCACGTCCGCCATTTTCGACTGCGCATGGGCGGCCAAAACTCCGCCCCCTCCTCCCCAGACTGCAGAATAGGCAGTGGATGCGTTGAAAAACTGCATCCGCTGCCCACGTCGTGCAGTTATTTTCACAACGTCCGTCGGTACGTCGGGCCGACGGTTTGCAAGGGCCCCGTACCGACGGAAGTGTGAAAGTAGCCTTATATATAGTCTCTAGCTCAGAAACAGGGAGGCCACACCCCGGCTTGCACAGAATGCAACAATACAGAGAAAAAAATACAAAAGTTGAGCTTAACTTGAGTTGGTACACATGCAGAGGTTAAGCGCATGTTCACATTGGCCACAAAACATTAAAACCTACAAGAGAAAAAAGTGAGCAAAAACCCTGATGTAACTAAGTAACAAAGCAAAAGTGCATTTAAATAACACAGAGTTTTAAGTAATACTGTTTTTTTTACTAAAAAATAGCACAAAAGCCATCCAACCGCGTCAAGGCAACTCTGATCGGGACAGTCCTACACGGTCTAATATTGAAACCTTACCATGTGTCAATGTTGACCTCAGTGTGAATAGTTACTGGCTTAGCATTCTGTGTCATCCATCAAAGTGTCATATTCTAGGTGACAATGAGCAGAATTTTGAATGCAGCTCTGTAAGTGTTCAAGGCTAGTGATCTACAAAAATACTATATATATGCTAGCATCTATATAAGATCTAAGGTGAATTAAAGTTTGATAAAACTTTTTTTTTGGTGGGTGGGTTGGAGCACTTTTGGCCCTTTCCAAAACATCCAATTCTCAGACCTGAAAAAACTTCACCAATATTTGCAGCTTCCTGTGCGACCTGTGCTGGAGTTTTTCAGTTACACTATCAGAAGTAACCTGTTCCATTAACCAGCTGGAGCTGGATTCTGTAACCCTGACTGATCAGGTGATATTACTGGGTGAAGTTTCCGGGGCTCCCCAGTAGAGCGGGGTACATTGAGGGATCCCTGCTGTAAAATGACAAAAGTGAAGTCTGGCACTCTTGAATGGATAAAAAGTAGACCAACTTTATTTTTCATGGGATAAAATCCTTCACCAGGAAAAACAGGAATTGTTCTTCTGCGTTTCGAGCATCCTTCTGTAGAGCAGCCATGTGGGATAAATGTATAATGATCTAAACAAGACAGAATTTCGAGCTCCTCGGACTGAAGACCCGATCAGTGGCCGAGTCCCCCATTTCCAACATTCCAATATTGCTGCATTCATATGTGATGAGGGGGATTATTGGGACCCTTAGGTTCGATGGGTTGGGGTGCCCCTAGGTTTGCTTACCCACTTTCCTGGGAGGAGGGTCTCAGAATAAGGGCAGACCTCTGAGACCTCCAGGCAAATCTCCTCCATAAATCGGCCTTTTCCAGAATTTTTTTTGTGCCTCTTTGTTTCTAGTGAACGGGGAATAACAGTAACAATTATCAGAAAATAAAAAGGCCAATATCTCTTGAACCGTATGATAGATTTAAAGTGGAATACTGAGGGGGACATCGAAAATAAAATAAGAGAAAAAAAAAATGGCCACTTTTCAATTGAGGACAGATCCTCCTTAAAGATAAAATTCAATTTGTGTCAAATAAATGTGAAATAAATGAATCTTCCAAATTCAGTGGATCCTCTCTTCTCTGATCTCAACCTTGTAAAGTTGCCAAGTATGGATTATGCCTCTGGTTTTAAGGTTAAACATTGGCCGAAGCCGTATATCTCAGCCCATAAGTAAAGGGAACACAACCGGATACAGATTTACATATCATTTTCCACTTTCCACGAGAACTAGGAAACATTTAGAGAGCACGTCCTCCCGACATCATCCGCTCGCTTAATAATGTACATGTTGGGCGTTTTACATGCCCCCACTATGAATTGTGAATATTTCAGCTTTTCCTCGGCTCATGGCCGCTCATTTCTCCCCTGTTTGGCTTTACAAGTTTAGAATGTGGAACTAATAAGATAATTCTCCAACAGCTTCACTGGAAATGAAGTATGAGATTTGCTGGGGACACGGACGGATACTTAGTAGATAAAAGTGACAACGCTCCGCTTCCCCGGGACACAGATGCTTGAACAGGGCGCCTATACTTTCCGCGATGAGACATGTTATCACTCTGTCCAAGCAATGAGAATGAAAGCAGATTATATGCGCCGCGCAGGACGCAATTTCCCTAATATCCATCCGTGGAGACACGCTTGTGCTGTGGAGAGAAGGGAGGATGTATCCACTGCAGGATGGGATTGTGTCATTGTATCACCAGGAGGAAATTATTAAATAACGAGTAAAATTCCATAATATTGTTACTTAGTTATGTCCCTACTGGAAAATCTGGCCACCGGTTTGGACTACTGGTGGTGCTTTCGGCCAATCACAATGTCCATCTGGCCGGCCAATCAGGAGAGACGGTCAGTGGATCGACAGCATCCAATTTGATCTCCCATTACCCCATTTAATTTTACTCTTTGCCAGTTATTGTCCAAAAATGAAGGTCTGTGAAAGCTTCTCATTTGCTCCTCATGTTCATTTGCAGGTTAACATCAGGTTTCAAACTCTGCAAAATATTTTTGGCTTAATAACGTCTTAAACTCAGAATTCACAAAAAAAAAACTAATTAAAACTGGATTTGCATTTCCTATCGTTATCTTACGAGTCGTGTCCATTCCAGAACCATCCATCAGTGGAGCTCCGCGCAAGCCCTGCAGCCAGTTGGCCAATACCAGCGCCTCTATAAATGATTCTCATTAATTATAGTTATTAATATGCTCCCCATATGCTTAAAATTCGGAGGCGCACAGTAATCAGCGGCTTTTTCTTTTTTTTTTTGCCTTCTGTAAGAAACAAATGAAACTTGGTGCAGAGCCGTACTAAGGGGTTCAGAAGTCAATCTCCCCGAGGGGAATTAAAAGAATAATTGCCACCCCCCGCTCTTTTCTTGCTTTTGATGATTTAGGCAATTACTACAATGATGGGTTTGAGATCTTCTGTAATTGCAAATGTGCTGTCCAAGAATGTATTATATATCCGTGATTAATGCCTGACCATGGGGCGCCAGGACACCACGTGGAATGGGACCATGCTCCATCAAGTCATGAAAAGCTGAAGATCGCTCTGGTCTCCAACCAGTTTGTTCCCTTTCTTCGTCTCCCAGTCATCACCATCGTTCCTGGTAATTATCCCCTTGTGATGAGTATCATCAGATTGAGCACTTGGGGGTTGACCTGCTGGGGAAACTGCCCAAAATGTAAGATATCATCCCTGAAAACAAAGAAGAAATACATTTGTACAATAAACACTAACTAGGGCTAGAGTTGGGGAAGACTAGAGTTAGGCTTACATAAAATAGTAAAAAAAAACATAAGTGTAATACAAAAAGTACAATGTAAGAAAATACAAATGTATCACTTTATTTTTAAATTTCATGTCTAACAGACTAAACACTTTCCCTGCCATGGGTGCTGGCGGGGCGCGCCAAATCTCTGCTTAAAGAGTATATCCGGGGGTTAATAAAAAGCATTAACAGGCAGGTAATTGCAGGCTACCTGCCTGTTGTGCTCGGCGCTGTAACATACCACTCCTGCCAGCGATTCAGCTGCCTCTGCTGACGGTGCGGAACGTCTGACGTCACTCTGATTGACAGCCGGCTCCCCCAATTAGGCAGCGGGGATCCAGCCGTCCATCAGAATGACGTCGGAAGTCCCAGCTCGTCGCTTTGTAGACGTAATGTCAGCAGAGGCTTCTGAATCACCGGCAGGAGCATCTGTGACCGCCCTGTGCCAGGGAAGAAATGCACACAGCTAAGTTACAATTAACTGCCTGTTAGTTCTTAGGTACATTTGTGGGATTTTTTTTTAGACTTGGATACCCCCTTTAAGGGGAATATGTTTTTTTTTTAATTATCACCAAATAGTATAGATGAGAAAATCCTTTGAAACGCAGATTTACCAAATTCACTAGATTTGTCAAAATTTTCCCAATAAACTTGATTTGCAGAAAATCAGTGCCCCCTTAACTGCATGAATCACCCTGAAACCTTGAGTACCACTCTGAGGTCTCCTAAGACTATACTGAACACCTTCACATATTTGGCTGTGGGGAAGTGGATGCTCGACATTCTTCACTGCTGTCCTGTCACAGTCTAATTGCAATGTTTTTTTCAGTATTTTACAGCTTTCTCCTATAGGGATGACTGAGGTGTGACGTTCATTCACTATCCAGATTCACCATAAATTTCCTGCTGCATTCCCTGCCTCAGCTTTTATACACTCTGTGATGATCTGATTGGCTGAGCTGTACCATATTATGTGACAGCTGCATGGCACTATTTAGCAGCCCGTATGTCCACCGCTGACCTCACGTGAGCCTTCTCTGGCTCACGGAATCTTCTATTTTTGAGTAAAATGGCGGTCTGCATTTTTTTGCATTTTGAGCAAATCGATATGCAAATTGTTTGAATATGCAGTGAATTCCTAAAGTTTTACACAAATTTGATTTGCATTGAATGAACTTGCTCTTCTCTATCAATAAGTCATACCTGTTCTTTTCCTCTGGTCTTATTTGCTGATGGTATAATTCTTTATTTTAGTTCTGTACAGGATTATAAGGACGACTGTCCTGCCTGAGCTGCTGTTATCAGCATTTTGATAGAAGCTTTACAGCAGTCACATTACCCATAGTCTGGAGTTGTTCATTAAATAGTATGGGGGACTCCATTTGGCATGCTCTGTGGCCTCTGCAAAGGTCATAGTGCAGAGGGGGAAGAGGTGAGCTGTAACTATCATCTACTGTCCTCTATGAGAGAATGTTGTGGGCATGCTCTGCGGAGGTCATTGTGCAGGGAGAGGAGGAGGTGAGCTGTGACATCACCTATTGTGAATGGTGGATCCTGTGTTATCTGCTGCATATAGAGGTGTTATCAGTCATTGTACAGGAGGAGGTGAGCTGTGACATCACCTATTGTAAATGGTGGATCCTGTTATCTACTGTATATAGAGGTGTTATCAGTCATTGTACAGGAGAAGGAGGTGAGCTGTGACATCACCTATTGTGAATGGTGGATCCTGTGCTATCTTCTGTATATAGAGGTGTTATCAGTCATTGTACAGGAGGAGGTGAGCTGTGATATCACCTATTGTGATTGGTGGATCCTGTGTTATCTACTGTATATAGAGGTGTTATCAGTCATTGCACAGGAGGAGAAGGTGAGCTGTGATATCATCTATTGTGAATGGTGGATCCTGTGTTATCTACTGTATATAGAGGTGTTATCAGTCATTGTACAGGAGGAGGTGAGCTGTGACATCACCTATTGTAAATGGTGGATCCTGTGTTATCTACTGTATATAGAGGTGTTATCAGTCATTGTACAGGAGGAGGAGGTGAGCTGTGACATCACCTATTGTGAATGGTGGATCCTGTGTTATCTACTGTATATAGAGGTGTTATCAGTCATTGTACAGGAGGAGGAGGTGAGCTGTGACATCACCTATTGTGAATGGTGGATCCTGTGTTATCTGCTGTATATAGAGGTGTTATCAGTCATTGTACAGGAGGAGGAGGTGAGCTGTGACATTTGAAAACAAATAAAAAAAATAACAACATTTAAAGAATATATGTTTAACATGAAAGCTTGATTTAAACAAAAGTGTTTATTTTCTTGTAATTGAGTCAGTGATGGTCTCCATTGTCCTTGTTGCAGGCGGCAGGAATCTGTTATTTTTGCTTTTTATTCTTTAGATTGCTGACATCTTTGCATTGTCTGCCAGATTTAAAGGGGTCATATTGAGGTTATTTGAGGAAAGTTAACTCTGGTTTAATAAAGATGGTCCGTTACTCATAAGCCAGAGCAAGGACCGATGGGAGAACCCGACATGCCCATGACTTACAAGTATGGCCCTCTAATTTCTATGCGTGCAGTGTAATGCTTCATTTCTCCTGTGGGGGTGCTGCTGGGAAACTGAACACTTTCTCCTTAAATCCCCCAAATATTCCAGCTGATCACTAGGGTCCTTGGTCCATGATCAGGAGACTCAGGGATGCTTCTCTCCTGCTGTAAGGAAATTCAGGGCAGAACATTCTTCTACTCCATCCCGTCACGCCTGAGACACGCTCCTCCACTCCTCCACTCTTCCACTCCTCCGCTCCTGCACTCCTCCGCTCCTCCACTCTTCCACTCTTCCACTCTTCCACTCCTCCACTCTTCCACTCCTCGCTCGTGCACTCCTCCGCTCCTCCACTCCTCCGCTCCTCCACTCCTCTGCTCTTCCATTCCTCCACTCTTCCACTCCTCCGCTCCTGCACTCCTCCGCTCCTCCACTCCTCCGCTCCTCCACTCCTCTGCTCTTCCACTCCTCCACTCTTCCACTCCTGCGCTCCTGCGCTCCTCCACTCTTCCACTCTTCCACTCTTCCACTCCTCCACTCTTCCACTCCTCGCTCGTGCACTCCTCCGCTCCTCCACTCCTCCGCTCCTCCACTCCTCTGCTCTTCCATTCCTCCACTCTTCCACTCCTCCGCTCCTGCACTCCTCCGCTCCTCCACTCCTCCGCTCCTCCACTCCTCTGCTCTTCCACTCCTCCACTCTTCCACTCCTCCGCTCTTCCACTCCTCCGCTCCTGCGCTCCTCCACTCTTCCACTCTTCCACTCTTCCACTCCTCCACTCCTCCACTCTTCCACTCTTCCACTCTTCCACTCCTCCGCTCTTCCGCTCCTCCGCTCAGTAATGAACAGACTCTCAGCATATTGTAGATATGATTATGGAAGGGAAGTAATAATCTGCACATACAAGTGTTCACGGACTGAACGGCACACGGAAAGCTTCATCACCGTCCTCGCATTCAGCTCTTCCTCCTCTATCCTGTCAATGTATTCATGGGCACTGATCTCAGAAGATTTCTCGAATCTCCGCTAAGAGAAGTTGTGAAGGATCCCGTTCCATTAGGAAGAGGCCTCGGCTGCTTAAATACCATTTCCATGTATCGTGCCTGATGAGTGTAATGCAGGGCTGCAGGCAATCATCCACAGCTCGGGCTTTGCTTACTTGCTGGGAGTATTGTAATTGCATTTGCCATGTGATCAATTCCTCATTATTCTTACAAGCCGCTGCCTCTGATTGAGGTTGGAGAACTGACAAGTTCTTCTGTCTCCAGAACCGAGCAGGGAAATTATGTATTTCCAGGGGAGACAAGTTATATATTAAAGCCTATTTCATTATTTAGATCTATCTCATTCAGAAGTCCACCTCCATATCCAGACCCCCTGATAACAGCCCATAGCATTATCCCCCTCCACCATCTGTACAGGGGGCACAATGCTGTCCGCAGGGGTGAACCTAGCCACACTGCTGCCTGAGGCGAACTTCAAAACGGCGCCCCCCCCAAACACATATACAGTACAGCCCCCCTATAGGGCTCCCATCTCATATACAGTCCCCCCATACATTACATGAGTGATAACTATTGTACATTCTATAATAGGTCATAAATCAGACAGTATAGTCCTCCATACAGTATTCTGGGCACCACAGTGCTCCATACAGAAGAATAATGAGCCCCATATATTGCTCCATACAGTATAATGGCCACACATGATGCTGCATACTGTATAATGGCCACACATGATGCTGCATACTGTATAATGACCGGACATGATGCTCCATACTGTGTAATGGCCCCACATGATGCTCCATACTGTATAATATCCCCACATGATGCTCCATACTGTATAATGGCCGCACATGATGCTCCATACTGTATAATGGCCACATCCATACTGTATAACAGCTACACATGATGCTCCATACTGTATAATGGCCCCACATGATGCTCCATACTGTATAATGGCCCCACATGATGCTCCATACTGTATAATATCCCCACATGATGCTCCATACTGTATAATGGCCGCACATGATGCTCCATACTGTATAATGGCCACATCCATACTGTATAACAGCTACACATGATGCTCCATACTGTATAATGGCCCCACATGATGCTCCATACTGTATAATGGCCCCACATGATGCTCCATACTGTATAATATCCCCACATGATGCTCCATACTGTATAATGGCCCCACATGATGCTCCATGCTGTATAATGGCCACACATGATGCGCCATACTGTATAAAGGCCACACATGATGCTCCATACTGTATATTGGCCACACATAGTGCTCCATACTGTATATTGCCCATAGATGATGCTCCATACTGTATAATGGCCACACATGATGCTCCATACTGTATAATGGCCACACATAATGCTCCATACTGTATAATGGCCACACATGATGCTCCATACTGTATATTGGCCACACATAGTGCTCCATATTGTATATTGCCCATAGATGATGCTCCATACTGTATAATGGCCACACATGATGCTCCATACTGTATAATGGCCACGCATAATGCTCCATACTGTATAATGGCCACATCCATACTGTATAACAGCTACACATGATGCTCCATACTGTATAATGGCCCCACATGATGCTCCATACTGTATAATGGCCCCACATGATGCTCCATACTGTATAATATCCCTACATGATGCTCCATACTGTATAATGGCCCCACATGATGCTCCATGCTGTATAATGGCCACACATGATGCGCCATACTGTATAAAGGCCACACATGATGCTCCATACTGTATATTGGCCACACATAGTGCTTCATACTGTATATTGCCCGTAGATGATGCTCCATACTGTATAATGGCCACACATGATGCTCCATACTGTATATTGGCCACACATAGTGCTCCATATTGTATAATGGCCACACATAATGCTCCATACTGTATAATGGCCACACATGATGCTCCATACTGTATATTGTTAAGTAAAAAGGGCAGCACACTGCAGCGCCAAAACATGCAAACTTGAAAACACGAAACTTGAACTGCATTACTGCACTAGAAATATGAAAAATGAGAGCTTTTAGCGCATAAAAATGGCCATATTTATGTGTACCTCGTAGCCACTTTACGGCATCTCTCTTATACGAGGTCCTACGCTTGACCTACCTCGCTGAGAATAAACGTCTCCATCTGAATGGGTACATGTGAAACCTCTTCTTGGACTCAAATTCTCTCTTTCTGTGGAGGGGTATTGGACCTACTATAATTAAAACACCTGTGGCTAGGAGGCGGGGAGTGCACGATCAGAAGGCTAGAGAATACATTTCAAAAACCTGACCGGCACATCCAAACATAGACTGAGTGTGAACAGGTGCTGAACCCAGAGTCGCCAACTCGTATATAGTTAAGTAAATAGGGCAGCACACTGCAGCGCCAAAACATGCAAAATTGAAAACACGAAATTTGAACTGCATTACTGCACTAAAAATATGAAAAATGAGCGCATAAAAATGGCCATATTTATGTGTACCTCGTAGCCATATAAGAGAGATGCCGTAAAGTGGCTACGAGGTACACATAAATATGGCCATTTTTATGCGCTAAAAGCTCTCATTTTTCATATTTCTAGTGCAGTAATGCAGTTCAAATTTCGTGTTTTCTAGTTTGCATGTTTTGGCGCTGCAGTGTGCTGCCCTATTTACTTAACTATATACGAGTTGGCGACTCTGGGTTCAGCACCTGTTCACACTCAGTCTATGTTTGGATGTGCAGGTCAGGTTTTTGAAATCCATACTGTACATTGGCCACACATAGTGCTCCATATTGTATAATGGCTCCACATAATGCTCCATACTGTATAATGGCCACACATGATGCTCCATACTGTATAATGGCCACACATAATGCTCCATACTGTATAATGGCCACACACAGTGCTCAATACTGTATAATAGCCGCACATGATGCTGCGTACCGTATAATGGCCCCACATAGTTACTCCTACACACATGGCTGCGCTCCGTACACCTTGCACACATGGCTCCGCTCCATACAAACGTGGCTCTGCTCCATACACCTCATACACATGCAGCTCCGCTCCGTACCCCTCATACACACACGGCTCCACTCCGTATACCTCATATACACACATGGCGAGGGTCCATATGTTATACACTGTGGGTGGTTGGTTTGGATGTCATACACTGGGGGTGGGAGTTTGGGTGTTATGCAATGGGGGGATGAGGGTCCGAATGTTATACGCCAGGGCAAGAGGTCTGGATGTTATACACCAGAAGTGGGGGTCTGGATGTTATACACCAGGGGTGGGGGTCTGGATGTTATACACAGGGGTTTGGGGGTCTGAAAGTTGTATACCATTGGTGGGCATCTGGATGTTATATCCCGGGGTTGGGGTCTGTTATATTCTGGGGCAGGAGGTCCGGATGTTATACACCGGGTGGGCGAGGGTCCGGATGTTATACACTGGGGGTGGGAGTTTGGATGTTATGCAATGGGGGGTGAGGGTCCAGATGTTATACGCCGGGGCAGGAGGTCTGGATGTTATACACCGGGTGGGACATTTTTAATAGATAGAAGATTGTTGTCGGACTCTGGGTGTAATCTATCAGATATAGTTCGGTCACTGCTGTGTTTGAGCTTCTTCTGCACAGTCTGGATATAGAGGACTATTAGGACTATTAGTTCTATCACTCTTATCTTCTTCACTCTGGGATAACTGACCAGTATATACATGCCATATACGACATGTACCGTCTGCAGCCTGTATCGCTGTTTCACTGCTGGGATGGATCACACTGTGGGACTTGTAGTTCTCCAGCAGCTGCCGAGTATCCAGTTACCTACTCTTCTTCCTTTACCTTGCTGGTAATCAATGGCAGCGCCTGGTCCCGCTTCTCTATTGTGGGGCGAACGCAATCAATTTTAATACATCTCGGTAAGATTGTGAAATACACAATTAATTCTAATACTGAGCAGTTTCGCTACAGCGACCCTGAAATGTGGGATTCTCACAGCTGGTTATTACTATTTATCTAGCAGCTTATCTCCCCGCTGCTATTGGTAGGAGAAGAAAAAATCTAATTAGCCATCAAAACAGAGGAAAAAACAACAGGTTTACAGTGAAACAGTGAATTGTGCCAGTGGGACAGTCGCAGGTACTGAGCGTCGCCTGGTTCTGCATTGTTGTATCTGCACTGAATTCTGCATCCTCCACCGCGGAGGCAAATCTATAAATGTCACCCAAGAATAGTAATGAAGTCTGCTCGCATCGCTTTGATTTAAAGGGGATGTCTCGTTTCAGAAAGTCCGTAATGTATTTGGTCCTTTTCTCCTAATGTAATGCTCCATTTCTCCTGTGGTGGTGCTGCAGGAAAATTCACCATCTATCGTATTGTTTTAAATAAGAGTAGATTAATCTTTTCACTGTAAACAATCATTCTGCAATATATTTGCTATTATTTGGTTACTTTTTTTATCTCTTCTCATACAGTATCACCCCCAGTAAGAACAACATGACACATCCTAGTGACAGGATTAAGCTGCATGCAGCCCACATTTCACTTTGTGCATCCTATAAACCCATTACTATCAGACACACCTGGCGGTACATTTTCACTTTTATTTTCCGCAGATCGGTCACAAGAACAATGGGGAACTGACAACTGCACGGGAAATGATAAATATTTAGTGTGGAGTTTGCAAATCCTTCAGCAAGGTTTTGACAAGTGATAACGAGACCATGGGAGGTTGAGAAAGTGATAAAAATAGGAATAATTAAATATTGACTACTCGTTAGCTTATTTGGACAGTAAAAATTCAATATGGTGCAGGAGAAGTTGATGATTTTGCACTGAGTGCTTAGCTGTCTCTACTGCAGAGATGAAACCAGTCCTTATAGGTAGTTAGTAAGTGGCAGATAACAGGACCAGTCCTTATAGGTAGTTAGTAAGTGGCAGATAACAGGACCCGTCCTTATAGGTAGTTAGTAAGTGGCAGAAAACAGGACCAGTCCTTATACATAGTTAGTAAGTGGCAGATAGCAGGACCAGTCCATATAGGTAGTTAGTAAGTGGCAGGTAAGATGACCCATCCTTATAGGTAGTTAGTAAGTGGCAGATAACAGGACCAGTCCTTATACGTAATTAGTAAGTGCCAGATAACAGGACCAGTCCTTATAGGTAGTTAGTAAGTGGCAGATAACAGGACCAGTCCTTATACTGTAGGTAGTTAGTAAGTGGCAGGTAGCATGACCCGTCCTTATAGGTAGTTAGTAAGTAACAGATAACAGGACCAGTCCTTATACGTAGTTAGTAAGTGGCAGATAACAGGACCAGTCCTTATAGGTAGTTAGTAAGTGGCAGATAACAGGACCAGTCCTTATAGGTAGTTAGTAAGTGGCAGATAACAGGACCAGTACTTATAGGTAGTTAGTAAGTGGCAGATAACAGGACCAGTCCTTATAGGTAGTTAGTAAGTAACAGATAGCAGGACCAGTCCTTATAGGTAGTTAGTAAGTGACAGATAACAGGACTTGCTAGTTACCTATGTGCACTTTGTATCCTATAGGTGGCAGCACACAGGGATGAGCACATACATCGCTATTAGGTATGTACATGTCTATGAAGGGAGAAGCATAATAAAGATGCATTTATTAGTAAATTATTAATAAGGCTGAAATGGCAAAATACTTTGTTTCTCTGGTTGCGGACACCGAACAAGCCCTGTGTAGTCTGATCCTGAAGTCAAGTTGCTCTTTTCTATTTCTGCCCCATTTTCTTGATAAGGCTACTTTCACACTAGCATCGTACAACGTACCGACGCATGCTGTGAAAGCGCAGCACAACGGGGGCAGCGGATGCATTATTACAACGCATCCGCTGCCCCATTGTGAGTTGCGGCGAGGAGGGGGCGGAGTTCTGGCCGCGCATGCGCGGTCGGAAATGGCGGACACAACGCACCAAAAAACTTTACAAGCAACGTTTTCTGGTGCCGACGGTCCGCCACAACACGACGCAACCGTGGGGCTGCATGAGTGCTACCAGCTGTGGGGGGCTACAGTTCATTGACGGAACCATGAATGCCGACATGTACTGTGACATACTGAAGCAGAGCATGATCTCCTGCCTTAGGAAACTGGGCAGCAGGGCAATATTCCAACATGATAACAACCCCAAACACCTACAAGACGATCACTGCCTTGCTAAAGAAACTGAGGGTAAAGGTTCTGGACTGGCCAAGCATGTCTCAGACCTAATCCATATTGTATATTCTTGGGGCATCCTCAAATGGAAAATGGAGGAACACAAGGTCTCTAACATCCACCGTCTCCGTGATGCCGTCATGGAAGGGGATTCCAGTGGTGACCGGTGAAGCTCCAGTAACCTCCATGCCCAAGAGAGTTAAGACATCGCTTGGAAATAACAGTGGCCACACAAAATATTTACACTTTGAGCACAATGTGGCCATTTTCATTTAGGGGTGTACTCACTTTTCTTGCCAGCGGTTTAGTTAACGGCTGTGGGTTGATTTATTTAGAGGGAACACCAAATTTACTGTTATACCAGCTGCACACCGACTACTGTACAATGTATCAAAGTGACAGATCTTCACGAAAAGATATAATAAAATATTTACAAAAAAAGTGAGGGTGTTGTTTGTAGAAAAAAACATACCTAATAAAAACCGATATAATGAGGATGTCAAGCAGAAGGCAGGTCCACGAGGAAGTCCAAATATCAACCTGTCAATTAGTCGCTAAGCACATGAGTAGCAAATGTAGATAGCATACGTCCCAAATAAAACATTACTGAAATAAAATATTAGGAAATAATAGTTAATATTGTAGTAAAGAAGCGCCAAGTGGCTGGCTGCAATAAAAAACTAAATTCAGCTAAAATGACACATAAATATAGGGAGACAGGGTATCAGAGAAAATACCAAGTTTATACATGGTCCATACAAAGGTCTCCTCTGGGCAAACAAGAAAAAAAGATTCAGACTGAATGCAACAATAGACTCAATAAGGTAAAAACTGGCAGAAAGGGCAAGAACTAGACACCCCGCCATGCGTTTCGCAAACAGCTTCTTCTAGGGCTCCTCCAGGAGTCTAGGAACTGGCAGGTCGCCTTACAGTTCGCCTACAGAGTTGGTTGGATTTCTCTTGTAGTGTCACAATTTATGCAACTTTTTGGCAGCCACCATGGAAAATAAGGGTATGTGCACATGTTGCGGATTTCGCTGCGGATCCGCAGCGGTTTTCCATGCGGTGTACAGTACAATGTTAACCTACGGAAAACAAAAACCGCTGTGCACATGCTGCGGAAAAAAACGCGCGGAAACGCTGCGGTTTATTTTCCGCAGCCTGTCAATTCTTTGTGCGGAATCCGCAGCGGTTTGGCACCTGCTCCATATTAAAAATCCGCAGGTGTCTAAAACCGCAGTGGAAACCGCACAAAAAAACCGCGATAAATCCGCAGTACTTTTTGCACTGCGGATTTAATCAAATCCGCTGCGGAAAATTCCGCAACGGAATCCGCAGCGTGTGCACATGGCCTAAGGTGGCAATCAAGAAAAAAAAGGTTCACCAGGGAAGTTGCCAACTCCTATGTTACCATCCATGATTGTGCACGTGATGCCCACCCGAGACCTAATCCAAGCCAACATTATCCAGGTCTTCCTCCCTCCACCGTCCAGATACCAGACGGCTCCGATAAAGCCGAGACCGCTCCGGGCAATGCCCTCATGAGCTGTAATGTGTTTTGATGTGTCTGTACAGCGCAGACCGTCCTGGAAATTACATCTAAATTTAACTAAAACTAGCATATCGCTCCGAGCCATTTCATAAAAGACATACTGTAATTTCAGATTTTCCTGCTAATTTTTCACATGCAATTATGTCTCTTTCATCTCGTTACCTTTTCTCCATGGACGTGTTATTTTCTGATATAGATAGGACTGATCTTGAAATAATGTCAACAGCCCTAGTTCTGCTTTTCATCTTATAAATAATACACCGCTCGCCTCGTGTAGATTTAGTCAATTTTGACATCTTGAATGTGATAACTTGTTTCTAAGATAAATGCCCCAGGCGTTTCCGTGTCTGTTGCAGCCTTTCCTCTCTTTCATCATTCCAGCTACCTTGCAATATGTCGCCTCTTCTGTCTCTGATTCATCTAAAAAAAAAAAAAAATCTCCATCTGGATGTAGCGCAGCGCCGGGGACCACCGGACAGAAATACTGATCTGCCTCATGCAGATATGTCAAAGGAATCAATCGATTATTGCATCCAAAGACGTAATGGAAGACGCATGGCTCGAAAATTACAAAAACTTGCTTTATTGTTGGCACCAGCCATGGTGTTCGAAAAGCCAAAGATGTTCTGCCATCTTGAAGGTCTGAGGACATCTTTCCACCTGCAGATATCCAGACACTACAGGCATTAAGTGATCCTATCGTTTGGATTATTCCTGGGGTTACACTGTGCACTAATTTTTCAACAGAAGTTTTTATCAGAACTTTTGTTAGTACTTTATTTTGGAAGTTTTTCCAGCCCTCAGCCATCTCAGGCCGGTCGTGTGTCACTGGGATGACTTTTGGCTTCCCTTCTCCCCAGCTTCCTTCCAGCTCACGTGTTGATCTCCTTCCCAATCCCTAATCTTGCCTTTCTCCTTTCCCTTAGCTGGCTCATTGCCCAATTATCTGGGTAAAGGTGAAATAATGATGTTTTCTGATTTTTCTCTCAATGCAGATTTTTTACTTTTTGGAGAGGAAAACTTGGACCATGTAAAATAAAGTAGAGAAAGCTCAAGTAAAAATGGGGCTTGGATGGTAGAATTTTTGTCTTTCCTTCCTTGTGGTTAGGTGGTCTGGGTATTTGTCACTTTTTATGCACAAAGGGGCTTTAAAAAACCTAACTATGGGTAACATCAACACTTCACAATTCAGTTTTTTTAAATACTCTTTGAATGGATTCTATCAGAAGGTTTTTGCTGTTTAAACTGAGAGCAGCATAATATAGGGGCAGAGACCCTGATTCCAGTAATGTGTTCACTTACTGAGTTGTGTGTTGTAGTTTTAATACAATCAGTGTTTTATCAGCAGGGGGTTATCATTAGCGGACAAGGTGTCATGTACCAGATAGTCCAGTTAATCTGTGTAACCCCACCTCCACCACAGATTGGCACAATATGCACAGGAAGCTGCCAATCAGTGCTGTGGGCGGGGATATACACATCTCAGCATTTGAGCACTGCTACATCTACAGCAGAGAAAATAGGGAGTTTGTCAAAACTGCACCAATCAGCCCAGTAAGTGATACATCACTGGACTCAGGGTCTCTGCCCCCACATCATGATGTTCTCAGATAACAAAAAAATGCTATCAAATTCTTTTTTAAAAACACAGAAAATGCACAGGCAAAAATAAGTATCCCAGGACCTGCTCCCTTTATTTCATTGTTAATAGCTATTTTGTCTCAAATTAAAGAATTCTCCTCTTTCTTTCAAAACCTCAGCCATGTCCCACTTCTCCCACCTCATTGTACTGTATCTGGTTGTGAGACAGCTGACTGCACAGGAGCCTCTCCCCTCCAACTTGTCATCAAGAGCTCAGCCATGGCCCACTTCTCCCACCTCATTGTACTGTATCTGGTTGTGAGACAGCTGACTGCAGCAGGAGCCTCTCCCCTCAAAGTCGTCATTAAGAGCTCAGCCATGCCCCACTTCTCCCACCTCATTGTACTGTATCTGGTTGTGAGACAGCTGACTGCAGCAGGAGCCTCTCCCCTCCAACTTGTCATCAAGAGCTCAGCCATGCCCAACTTCTCCCACCTCATTGTACTGTATCTGGTTGTGAGACAGCTGACTGCAGCAGGAGCCTCTCCCCTCCAACTTGTCATCAAGAGCTCAGCCATGCCCCACTTCTCCCACCTCATTGTACTGTATTTGGCTGTGAGACAGCTGACTGCAGCAGGAGCCTCTCCCCTCCAACTTGTCATGAAGAGCTCAGCCATGCCCCACTTCTCCCACCTCATTGTACTGTATCTGGTTGTGAGACAGCTGACTGCAGCAGGAGCCTCTCCACTCCAACTTGTCATGAAGAGCTCAGCCATGCCCCACTTCTCCCACCTAATTGTACTGTATCTGGTTGTGAGACAGCTGACTGCAGCAGGAGCCTCTCCCCTCCAACTTGTCATCAAGAGCTCAGCCATGGCCCACTTCTCCCACCTCATGGTACTGTATCTGGTTGTGAGACAGCTGACTGCAGCAGGAGCCTCTCCCCTCCAACTTGTCATCAAGAGCTCAGCCATGCCCCACTTCTCCCACCTCATTGTACTGTATTTGGCTGTGAGACAGCTGACTGCAGCAGGAGCCTCTCCCCTCCAACTTGTCATCAAGAGCTCAGCCATGCCCCACTTCTCCCACCTCATTGTACTGTATCTGGTTGTGAGACAGCTGACTGCAGCAGGAGCCTCTCCCCTCCAACTTGTCATCAAGAGCTCAGCCATGCCCCACTTCTCCCACCTCATTGTACTGTATTTAGCTGTGAGACAGCTGACTGCAGCAGGAGCCTCTCCCCTCCAACTTGTCATCAAGAGCTCAGCCATGCCCCACTTCTCCCACCTCATTGTACTGTATCTGGTTGTGAGACAGCTGACTGCAGCAGGAGCCTCTCCCCTCCAACTTGTCATCAAGAGCTCAGCCATGCTCCACTTCTCCCACCTCATTGTACTGTATTTGGCTGTGAGACAGCTGACTGCAGCAGGAGCCTCTCCCCTCCAACTTGTCATCAAGAGCTCAGCCATGCCCCACTTCTCCCACCTCATTGTACTGTATCTGGTTGTGAGACAGCTGACTGCAGCAGGAGCCTCTCCCCTCCAACTTGTCATCAAGAGCTCAGCCATGCCCCACTTCTCCCACCTCATTGTACTGTATTTGGCTGTGAGACAGCTGACTGCAGCAGGAGCCTCTCCCCTCCAACTTGTCATCAAGAGCTCAGCCATGCCCCACTTCTCCCACCTCATTGTACTGTATCTGGTTGTGAGACAGCTGACTGCAGCAGGAGCCTCTCCCCTCCAACTTGTCATCAAGAGCTCAGCCATGCCCCACTTCTCCCACCTCATTGTACTGTATCTGGTTGTGAGACAGCTGACTGCAGCAGGAGCCTCTCCCCTCCAACTTGTCATCAAGAGCTCAGCCATGCCCCACTTCTCCCACCTCATTGTACTGTATCTGGTTGTGAGACAGCTGACTGCAGCAGGAGCCTCTCCCCTCCAACTTGTCATCAAGAGCTCAGCCATGCCCCACTTCTCCCACCTCATTGTACTGTATTTGGCTATGAGACAGCTGACTGCAGCAGGAGCCTCTCCCCTCCAACTTGTCATCAAGAGCTCAGCCATGCCCCACTTCTCCCACCTCATTGTACTGTATCTGGTTGTGAGACAGCTGACTGCAGCAGGAGCCTCTCCCCTCCAACTTGTCATCAAGAGCTCAGCCATGGCCCACTTCTCCCACCTCATTGTACTGTATCTGGTTGTGAGACAGCTGACTGCAGCAGGAGCCTCTCCCCTCCAATGTATCACCTTGTGTATACATTCCTTGACGAATAGTTTAGTGAGAAGAGATTCTGCATATAATATCTGCCAGTCACTGATTAGGGTTGTGCCATGGGGCATACATTGGGGGCGCCTTTAGGGTAGTCGGTTAGATTGGACCCAGAGCGGTGGAGACTCCAGACAATGATGGATAACAGGGAATTCCATGATGGTGAACACAATAGATGTTTGTTTTTTTTTGGGGGGGGGGACATTTTCTAAGTTAGTACATTTGTAGCTATAAGTTTTGGAAGGGGGTTTAAAAAAAGGAAGGAAAGGGGAGAATAAGCCGGAAGGGATATGATGGAAGGAAACAAGGGGCAACGTTTCAAGTTCCATGTTCAGTTCCATCATTTCACACTCTGCGATATATTCTAATGACCGTGTAATTCCCGGCCCCGGAGCTTCATCCCTCCCGTGTTACAGGACCGGAGCAGAGATGTTCAAGGCTTCATTTGTGCCGAGACGGCGCCATATTATCCGCGCTCATTACGGCCCGGGTGTCGCATCCTGCGGCCATATTACCTTCAAGTCAGAAGTCGGCGTCACATAGAAGCGTCTGCTGTGAGCTCCGAGCCGCCGCCGACTTCTGAACATTTCTTTATAGGACATCATTAGATTTCATCCCGTCTTATAGGAAATGTTCTTTCATTTAATTCGATATCCTCTGAGCAGTAAAGGACATTGCCGACTAATCATCAGATTCTGCTGGATGAGCACTTTTCATTAGTTTTCTTATACCGAAAATAGACGTTTTCTTGAAGAAAATACATATATACCACTTATTGCTGGCACTGCTTGAAAATTAAAGGGGTGGTCCGATCAATCCCAAATCCTAATGAAAATGCCATGTAACTGCATACAGACTTCATGGAGGGGGCTGCTGTATCCCATTTTTATTAGCTACCACTGAGCGTTCAGTGTAATACCTCCACCTAACTAGTGGGGGAGCTGCCACTAAAACTAGTTATGCCAAGAGGACTATCCCTTTAAACAAAGACATAAAATAAATTCCTCTAAATGCAGTAACAGAGTCTGATGGGTGATGGATAATTAGATGATGGAATATCACAGGATCAAACAAAATTGTAACAAGTATAACAATAATGTAACATTGGACATGAATATAGACTTCTGCTATACTGCCCCCAGTGGATAAGAAACCAATAACAATGTTTCCTGTCCCTACAGTATGTACAAGGCTGCGGTCCCACGTGATGTTACTTCGGTCATATCATTATTTTATGTGTAGTGTCAGCAGAAAGGTTTGCAGGGAACATATGTAGTCCCATGATTACCTGCTCCAGTGAAGCTGACAATCTAATTTCCCAACCTCATGAAATCGCGTCTCTAAGAAGGAAAGCGAATTTCATCTCAGCGAGACATAGGAATGTAAACTCTATCAATATCGTACCTTGTTTTAGGACATAAACTTCTTAAAGGCATTCACAATCATAATGATTGTACTTGGTCCAGTGATGATAATGACTACTAAATAACAATAATCGCTTGCGCACCTCAACACAGAATTTATTTTCAATTGCATTTAGGAAGCAAATGAACAAACTTAAGAAACTTTTTAAACTGTCTTCATTAAAAAAGATTTTCCCATTTTGCTGCTGCAGAGTGTTTGTAAGTCACTTTTCGAGTTCTTTGTTCTGCAGACTCACTGCTTTCCTTCTCCCTTCTTTTAGTGATAGATGTAGCAGCAGGGCTGGCGTGGAGGCTGTATACAGATCTCATAAGTGGAAAGACGTGAAAGTGTCTATAGCCTCAGAGAGGAAAGTGAGGATTGCGAATTACATTACTTTAAGTGTAGGAAATAAGCTGTGCTGATATATGAGCTGATTAACATTGGAGCAACCTAAAGACGCACAGATCTCACATCACATGAATCCTCTTTACTTGAAGAAGCACACGGACCTCACATCCAACCTATATTCTGGCCTATATTACTGGGAGAGTGGGAGAGACACACAGAGCTCACATCCAGCCTATATTACTGGGAGACACACAAACCTCACATCCAGCCTATATTACTGGGAGAGACACACAGATCTCACATCCAGCCTATATTACTGGGAGAGACACACAGATCTCACATCCAGCCTATATTACTGGGAGAGACACACAGATCTCACATCCAGCCTATATTACTGGGAGAGACATACAGATCTCACATCCAGCCTATATTACTGGGAGAGACACAGACCTCACATCCAGCCTATATTACTGGGAGAGACACAGACCTCACATCCAGCCTATATTACTGGGAGAGACACACAGATCTTACATTCAGCCTATAATACTGGGAGACAAATAGAGCTCACATCCAGCCTATATTACTGGGAGAGACATACAGACCTCACATCAAGCCTATATTACTGGGAGAGACACACAGATCTCACATCCAGCCTATATTACTGGGAGAGACATGCAGACCTCACATCCAGCCTATATTACTGGGAGAGACACCCAGACCTCACATCCAGCCTATATTACTGGCAGAGACACACAGACCTCACATCCAGCCTGTATTACTGGAAGAGACACACAGAGCTCACATCCAACCTATATTACTGGGACAGACACAAACCTCACATCCAGCCTATATTACTGGGAGAGACACACAGACCTCACATCCAGCCTATATTACTGAGGAGACACACATACCTCACATCCAGCCTATATTACTGGGACAGACACAAACTTCACATCCAGCTTATATTACAGGGAGAGACACACAGACCTCACATCCAGCCTATATTACTGGGAGAATCATACAGACCTCACATCCAGCCTATATTACTGGGAAAGACACACAGACCTCACATCCAGCCTATATTACTGGGACAGACACAAACTTCACATCCAGCTTATATTACAGGGAGAATCATACAGACCTCACATCCAGCCTATATTACTGGGAAAGACACACAGACCTCACATCCAGCTTATATTACCAAGAGAAAAATCTGAAACTTAGATCAGGCTGCAAACTGTATATCAGAAATAAAGATTTCAAATTAGGACTATCTTGTCCTGTAGGAGTAAGACTGGTGGCCAAACTACCAACTAGATACCAGCTTGCCTCTTTGGATATCCGAAGTTCTCATCCTGGTCACCGCTCTCTTCTTTATTCTCTCGGAATTCACAGTCTTAAGCTTGAAAGCAGACACAAGCCCGTTGACTCCATTTAGGCCGTGTGCATGCGCCAGTTTCTGGTAAGTGCTCCACACTCTAGACAGTAGCACTTGGTTGCTATTACGGATTTTCGCACCCCACTTTGGGCCTGAGTAATTGTGTTCATTAGGTTTCTCTGACACAGTTTTTCTTCAATCTCGGTCAGTTGTCCGTTGCCCGTCCTGACCTCTGCCTGATGTCCACTTATGACCCAACTCCTCCTTTCTCCACCTGAAGACTGAATTTTTTCCTACTGTTCCATACAGTGATTCCTTTCTCCTGCCTGACACTTCACGAGCTGCTGTTGGTGGAAACGTTTCTGAAGGAGAGAATTGGAGATTCCCAGTTGGGACGTCCATACCTGGATGTGCAGGTTCAGAGATAACCTGATGGTGGAGGAGTGGGCTTCCCATCTTGGGCTCTGAACCCGTTAGGGACCTCACAACCCCAGCGTCCCATTGTCTGTCGAAGTTTACCTTTTGCTACGAGAGTCCTACTGACTTTGCTCTGTCGAGGGGCCATCAGCTAATTCCAAACCATCTTGGTCTTGATCCCGCTCTGTAGACCTCGTCGTTTCATGACGGATTTACCAATGTTTGCGACACAAAATACGAGGACAAAGAACAAACAAATGTGTGATTTGCAGCAACAACAAGTTCTTTGGGGGCCACCAGATCAGAAGAAGCCCCTTACATGTAACAGGCGGTGGAGAGGGAAGGCTTGAGTTCTGCATTTCAATCAAGCAGTGAGAGACCTAATCATCTACATCTCCGATATCACTGCATCTCCCAGCTGGGGACTGATTGCCTGGAAAGGCTGAATGTGCTGTAAACTCCGTAATGTAAAATATTACTGGATGGAGCTTGTTTTCCTGGTGTGAAATTCATCTTTCTTCCCTTGATAATCACGGTGGCACGAAGGCTTCTCTATCGCTAAGAGGTGTGATATATATAGAAGGCAGGAGTGTGTGCGACAGGTATTATAGGGAAGAAATAATAGAGAACAGAAAGTGCCGGGAAAAAGTGTTTACCCCCTTACAGGGTAGACAACGGGAATCCGCACTCATTTATGGCATTCCGACCTAATCCCCCGAAATGTCCGGGAGGCTCTTAGATTCACGGGAGACCTCCTGGAAGCTCGGCAAAAATAGCAAATCTCCCCGTGCCCCTCCAAATCTGCCGGAAACCCCCTAGAGATGTCTTCACTAGGCGGAAAACCAGGAAAATGGGGAACGGGCCCCGAGAGAGACCGGGCATGGGGGGTGTGGGGCTTAGGGAACATTGGCTGCCGTCCGTCACTTTTAGGATATTTAAGGTTGGGCCCACATCAGTCATAATTTGATCTATTATATTCCATCACTTTATCACCTGTCAGCAGCTTCTACATATGGATGTTGGTGTTATGTCTCTATAGGTGCTTCTCCCAACATTAAAATGATACATTTTTTTCTAGAGATCTGATGTGTAAGTCATGAGAAATCTAGCAAAGACACCATATGCAAATGAGGCTGGATGTGCAAAGGGGGCGTGTCAGTACACTGGGGGTGTCAGTACACTGGGGATGTGTCAGTACACTGGGGGGGTGTCAGTACACTGGGGGCATGTCAGTACACTGGGGGGTGTCAGTGCACTGGGGGTGTCAGTACACTGGGGGGTGTCAGTACACTGGGGGGGTGTCAGTGCACTGGGGGCGTGTCAGTACACTGGGGGCGTGTCAGGACACTGGGGGCGTGTCAGTACACTGAGGCGTGTCAGTAGACTGTCGGTGTGTCAGTATACTGGGGGCGTGTCAGGACACTGGGGGCGTGTCAGGACACTGGGGAAGTGTCAGTACACTGGGGGTGTGTCAGTACACTGGGGGTGTGTCAGTACACTGGGGGTGTGTCAGTACACTGGGGGGTGTAGGTACACTGAGGCGTGTCAGTACACTGGGGGCGTGTCAGTATACTCAGGCGTGTCAGGACACTGGGGGCGTGTCAGTACACTAGGGGCATGTCAGGACACTGGGGGCGTGTCAGTACACTGGGGGCGTGTCAGGACACTGGGGGTGTGTCAGTACACTAGGGGCGTGTCAGGACACTGGGGGCGTGTCAGTATACTCGGGCGTGTCAGCACACTCAGACTGCTGATTCTATGTGCACTTTTATTACACAGATCACTTTTACACTTTTTCATGGCTTTGTTAACAGCACTCAGAGATTTGATTTGCTGATCTTTACTGCATGTGTTGCGGCTGTCTAGCAGCGGTGTGTCATGCAGCCGCGGGGACGCGAACATGTTATTCCAGCACACCAAAGACACTCGGTTAGCACCCGAGCATGCTCAGATAATACCTTATTCAAACATGTTCGCTCTTCACTAATAAGAAAGTGTCACCTATTTTGAGGCTAAGGCCATGTTCACACGATCAATATTTGGTCAGTATTTTACATCAGTAACTGTGAGCCAAAATCAGGAGGGGAACAATCAGAGAAAAGGTATAATAGAAACACGTGCACCAGTTTTGCAAAAAGTCTCCACCGGATTCATGGTCCTGATAAATATAATATAGGCAAATGAAGCACATGAAAAGTGTAGTAAGTTTAGAATTTATATTGCTAGTAAAGTAAATAAATAGAATTTTTTACATTTTTTTCCCAACACTGAAGTTTAGTTTTCTGTAAGTAATGTTGCATGTTAAGTTTTCTAACACCGTTGGCTTCGGAAGCTTCTGTGCTTTAGGCAAACTTTTATGTTTTTGCTTTTAATCCTCGGTTTAGGTTTTTGCTCCGAGGTTGGCGCTGCGAGCATTTTACATTTCGTGAGTGTTTATTTTAGCAAATCTTGATAATATTAGATCTGGTAATTTGTTCTGCAGCGTTAACATACATATTTTTTCAAAGTTCTCTAATGGAAAATTTATATTGATGGTAGGAATTCCGTAGTCTTAGATCTCTACGGGTTTCATAAAAAAAGAGGAGTAACCGCACTGTATACAAATCTTTTTCACAAAGTAGTTTTCTGACCTGTTTCTGTGATATTTTTTATTGTCATTTTTGGCTGAATTTCTCGTCAGGACATAGACAATATAGAAGAAGTTAAAAAAAGCAAACAAACCTCAGTTTCAAATTTTCAATGTTTGGAAAGCCACATGTTATTCTGTTCCAAGAGAACATTGTGATTGTGCTGTCATCATCCTGTCATTTTATTGGGTCACAGGTTACCAATTGTCACCACGTAATCCCAGTCAGTTCATTCAACTCCCCCCCCCCCAAAAAAAAAAAGGTCTGAATATAAGTAATTCTTTATCTTTAGTAAACAAAACAAAAACATTGTTGCATTGTCAGAAATTCACTTTCGAAGCGTTATACAAATGAGTCTGGAAGTGCTCTGGGCGGGATGTAGCACTTCTACTGCCATAGTTCTTGGTTCCATTCTCAGCCTAACTCCGCCCACCACTAGGTGATTGACAGTTGTCACTGCGGCAACATGTTAAGAATGTGTCTAACTTGTTCTTCTCCCCAGGGAGGGAGAAAATCCCTAAAAAGCTCACACATTTTGCATCCGAAGTTTCTGTAGCGCCCGTGGTTGTGATTTGATGAAATGTCAATCACTTGTCTGTAACTGTTTTCCACTTTCAATTTTCTATCTGCGATCGGTTCTGCTTAAAAATCTGCATCAGTTCTACATTCTGCACATTTTTTAGGCCCATATTATGCACTTTGGTAATTTTCATGATTTTTTTTTTTTAACTTGGAATCTGCTACTTTTATTGCACCAGAAGTTGCCGGTCACTAAGGACGTTGTCAATGCTCCTAACAAGTAGGGATCGTCCAAAGAGGAGAACGCCTGTAACGAGGAGAACGCTGCTGACTGTGATTGTGAGGGCTGAAGAAAAGTCTTTGTTCGAATGGAAAAAAGCTAAAAAAAAAAATAATACAAGAAAATAAATCAATATCGAAAAAAAAACCTAAGAGAACACAAGAGAGGGAGAACATGTTATCTCTTTCCACATTCAGAAACGTAGTTATTTCTGGGCAAAGATAGAATAAGTAAAAAAAAGTTGTAAAGGTGAAACTCTGTAATTTTATATTGCTACATTTGAATAATCACTAATTAGTATTAAATATTTGGTGTGTGTGTTTTTTTTTAATGTTGCAGTTTCTCCGAAAATCTACGACATCTCCACCAACATGGTCGTCAATGAAGGAACAAATGTATCACTTACATGTTTGGCCAGTGGAAAACCAGAGCCTTCAATATTATGGAAACATATCTCACCTTCAGGTAGGTGGCTGCATTTCATCTCCAAAATCTTGGAGAATATTTCTATGGGTGTCCATGATAATGCATCTTATGGGATGAACTATATATATGTATCACTGTCATTCCAAGGCGGTGAATGAGAGTTCCTGAGAATCATATCATGGGGTTTGGTGATGTACCTCATCCAGGGAGAAGGAGATTAATGTTTCTTGCTACCTGTGTCCCGTGGGATCATGATCTAGACTGAGTCTTCAGATCTCGATAAGGCTTGTGGTCGGAAATTGCTCTTGAAATCTCTTGGAAAAACTCTTCCGCAAATTTTATATTTATTTATAAATTGAATTTATAATATTTTTTTTTTATGATGTAAATATTTTTGAGTGATCATTACAATGGTTGAAATATGGTCAGGTGTGCTGGTTTATACACATTTTTTGCTGTATAGATTACAAAAAAATAATTAAAAATATATATTGTTTACATATTATGAGCAATGTATAATCAGAAAATGATGTATTCTTTACATTAGGGTTATATATACAGTATGTAAATGGGAAGTTGTGATATGGTGTGTGGGGTATCATTTTGTCTATGTACCGTACTTATTTTTACTGATTTTAGGAGTGTTGTCTTGTTGCTCTGTATCATTCTGTGTATCCCCTCTAATGTGACGACACAGCATTCGATGTGAATTATCCAGACTTCTACTTTCAGTAGGTGGAGAACCATAGACTGTTGTCTTATGAGTTTTAAAAGTTTACTCTTGATATTTTTGAATGGCTGCTGTTTGCCTCTTATATCAGCTCCTACAGGGCACCGTCTGCTATCTTTGCAAGATAGGGACGCAGGATCATTGAACAATCGACGTCTGATGATATGTTGGTTGACCATTGTGTGGTTCCCTGTGGCTTGTTGACCTGCAGAGCAGAGGACACGCTATGCATAATGATTAAATACTCCGACAATGTGAGATGAGCCCCTACCACCTTCCCCCTGACCTGTGGATGATGACCTAAAACACAAATGTGGGTATAAAGTGGAATTTTCTGTCCTTCTGAGGAGAGAGACAAGTAAAATAGATCTTTTCGTGGGATGCTGATGCTAAGGCCAGCACTCCAGAGAAACATGGGGAAACCCTGATTACCCTGGAAAATACCGCTGGAGGAGCCCTATACAGAGAAGTATCTGGAGCCGCACTGCCATATCGATCTCTAAGCGGAGGATTGTAACTCTCATCTTCATCCTGTTACTCGACTGTATCCGTCTTCCTGGACTATTTTATCCTCTGTGTGTTGGATTGTTTTATGGAGCTTTCGGTTTGCATTTCATAAAGGGTCTTGGACTGTTCACTCATCTCATGTTCGGCTGATTGTGTGATACCGGAGAAGGACCCCGTGACAGAAATGCTTCATTTTTCATATTGAACACTAGAGAAGGCACAATACGCTGACACGTCCTGATTCCTGTATCATCTTTGCTGTGTAGACTGGGACGAGTTGAGCAGAGTCATCTCATTATCGTTAGAGTAGGAGGGAGTTAATGACAGCTCCTCATTTCTGTAGCTCATTTATCATCTGCGCTGTGTAGACTGGGAAAGGTTGTGCAGAGTCCTCTCATTATTAGAGTGAGAGGGAGTTAATGACTGCTCCTAATTTCTGCAGCTCATTTATCTTCTGTGCTATGTAGGCTGGGACAGGTCGAGCAGAGTCCTCTCATTATTATTAGCGTAGGAGGGAGTTAACGTCTGCTCCTAATTTCTGCAGCTCATTTATCATTAGTGCTATGTAGGCTGGGACAGGTTGAGCAGAGTCCTCTTATTATTATTAGAGTGGGAGGGAGTTAATGACAGCTCCTAATTTCTGCAGCTCATTTATCATCTGTGCTATGTAGGCTGGGACAGGTTGAGCAGAGTCCTCTCTTTATTATTAGAGTAGGAGGGAATTAATGACTGCTCATAATTTCTGCAGCTCATTTATCATCTGTGCTATGTAGGCTGGGACAGGTTGAGCAGAGTCCTCTCATTATTATTAGAGTAGGAGGGAATTAATGACTGCTCCTAATTTCTGCAGCTCATTTATCATCTGTTCTGTAGGCTGGGACAGGTTGAGCAGAGTCCTCTCATTATTATTAGAGTGGGAGGGAGTTAATGACAGCTCCTAATTTCTGCACCTCAGTTATCTGTGCTATGTAGGCTGGGACAGGTTGAGCAGAGTCCTCTCATTATTATTAGAGTGGGAGGGAGTTAATGACTGCTCCTAATTTCTGCACCTCAGTTATCATCTGTGCTGTGTAGGCTGGGACAGGTTGAGCAGAGTCTTCTCATTACTATTAGAGTTAGAGGGAGTTAATGACAGCTCCTAATTTCTGCAGCTCATTTATCATTTGTGCTATGTAGGCTGGGACAGGTTGAGCAGAGTCCTCTCATTATTATTAGAGTGGGAGGGAGTTAATGACTGCTCCTAATTTCTGCAGTTCAATTATCATCTGTGCTATGTAGGCTGGGACAGGTTGAGCAGAGTCATATAATTGGCATTAGAGGGAGGTAATGACAGGCAGAAAAAAGTGAAAAGAGTCAGTTCACCTGGTAGACATATACAGTAGATTCCTGAAGTCCAGATCTCGCACGGACGGGGGCTGAGCAGCCAGTGTAGGAACAATGGAAGGTGAGTTGCATCCACCAATAGTGCTCCACCGAATATAACATTGCATATAACAGCATCGTACACACGGTACAGCGTTAGGACTAATGCATTTCGACTTCCGTCTTAATGATGGTCAATTAATGAGTTAATGACAGCTCCTTATTTCTGTAGCTAGCTTATTATCTGTGCTGTGTAGACTGGGACAGATTGAGCAGAGTCATCTCATTAGAGTGGGAGGTAGTTAATTACAGTTCGGTTATCCTGCTGACATTCTAAGTAATACAAAATAGTAAAGGCGCACACATTTACTAAAGTTTAAGTTTAAGAAAATTAAAGATTCCAACTCAAACTAAACCATTATTCATCTGGTAATACCAATAATGGTTTAACTGATCGATGACAGACGACCATCATCTGAAATAGTCGTCCACTGACTGCTGGTTTTCAGCTATTGATCATCATGCACTTCATAATGATGATCTCTTTATGGTGGTAGTAAGTGTGCACTATGTGGGAGTATTATTTAGGAATTGTTTGGCAAAATTATTTGGATGCTAAAAATAAATTTTATTTGTGTAGTGACTCAACTTTGCCTCAAACTGTATAAAAATATTGGATTCTCCTAGATAAGATTTTTTTTTATGATTTGCTTCTTGCAAAGTGGCGGCCAGCTGTGCATTATTGTGCTGTATTGTGGAGGGCCAGGATAGGGGTTAAAAATGTGATACCTCGACATTCACCTGTCCCGGTGCCGTCGGAGCCCATGAGCCTATGCTCTATCTGGCCATTTCTCTCCTGACATCTTCTCTGTGCCTAGTCCGGTGCAGCCCTGAAATTGACATTAAGGAATTTTTTTTTGACCTTCAAAAATGCATGAAAAATTCCCTGAAAGACACCACTTATTGTAAAACCACTTTTCTGTTTGTGTTTTCAGTGTTTTTGAGCATTTCTTTCTGCCTCGGGTTTTGAAAAACAGCTGGTGGGGAAAAAAAATGAAGTGAATGTCCTAATGGAATCTGCTCCAAACTAGGCCCTGTCCAATCAAAAGGTTGCAAGAAATGTTTCAGCAAAAAAAAAATCTACCGGTAGAATAAAACCCCTCTGTGTGCACATAGCCTAAGGGTTAAGTATAATGAAACAATACTGCTGCGTACTACCTGCACACAACGGTATTACTAAGTGTTATATGGCGGTGGGATTTGTAAAGTGAACTGTACTTTCCTATGGAAATATTTAGATGCTGCATATTATTTAGGCACTGGCAGTAATATGTAAACATCATATGGAAGTACTGTATTATTATGACACTGTATGGCGGTAATACATGGATTATGAATAGGTGTATCTATATATATAATTGTCTAAGGGTTTTTCTGTCTGTCTGTCTGTCCTGGAAATCCCGCGTCTATCATTGGTCGAGGCCGCCAGGCCTCAACCAATCAGCGACGGGCACAGCATGGCGACGATGATGTCATAAAGGTTGCCTCGACCAATCAGCGACAGGCACAGTCTGCCGCGAATTCGCCTCGACCAATCAGCGACGGGCACAGTATCGACGTAGATGTCATAATGGTTGCCATGGCGACGATGATGTCATAAAGGTTGCCTCGATTAATCAGCAACGGGCACAGTCTGCCACGAATTCTGGAATCATCATTGTCCATATACTACGGGGACATGCATATTCTAGAATACCCGATGCGTTAGAATCGGGCCACCATCTAGTTAACTATATATAGTACGGCGGAATTATTTGGATACTAAATTGCAGTTTGGCGAATTAGACAGCAGTATCATGTGGAAAGCATATATTATCGGGGGGGGGGGCACAATCTGGTATTAATGTTTATATACTGCGCAGTGGACGGTTTTATTATTAGCCACTGAATGGCAGTAGTATATATTTTGTATCCACTCCTATGGATGTAGTGGTATGGCTTATCCTTCCAAAAAAAAGTGATACCTTTTTGTTGTAGAGATCTGATTTGCCAGTTATGAGAAATCTAGTCTAGTAGCCATATGCGAATCAGTCTGGAAGTGCACTGGGGGCGTGTCATTGCTCTTGAAAGAAGCTGTTAGTGCAATGACACGCCCCCAGTGCACTTCCAGACTGATTTACATATTCTGTTGGATTTCTCATGATTGTGTGACCCATCGTATCTCTGCAAAAAAAAAAATCATTTTTGTGGAGGGTGAAGCACCTGCACAGCCATACCACTACTCCCATATGCAATTTCCCTTTAAATGGGATGATATAGATACTTTTTTGAAATGGTAATAAGAGCAATTTAAAATGAAGTGAGGAGCAGGGGCAGAGCGGCTTTGTTTGTTGCTCGGGGCCCCACTTTCCATAAAACCAGCCGTGAATGGGAAGCACAACTAAGCCGTAATGCTCACGGGCGCATTCATAGGATCGCTATTGTTTTGCTGTCTGCATTTAGCGCACGAATCGAGGACATCACTCCTTAAACGCTGCTATTTCCCTCTCTGCGCTCATCATCGCCTCTTGTTTATCACTGAACTTTTCAGATGTAAATGTTAAACCTATGAATTTCGAGCAATGTACAAAGTACATCATTTGTGCTTTTCCAGACGTGTTATTCCACAGGAGGAACGAAAAAAAAAAAAGAAAGAAAGAAAGAAAGCCATTAATTTCGCTGGAGGTAGAGATTATAGCGCTACAGTACAAATGGTTTAATAACTCTTTGAGATTGCATTATAGATTCTAAAAGCAGACTTTACTTTAAGATCTAAAAAGGAGGGAAAGCTCATCTGAAAAGATTGAGCTCAGCAAGCGCCGAGCGCCATCACAATAAGAATCCGCAGAAGTGCGATGGAAATGTCATTTTGTTTCCAATACTTCATGAAACAAGTTTGCTACTTGATTCATAAAGGTTTCCAAAAGCCCTTTACAAATTGCCAGGGTTCTTCTAATGTAACAATCGCATAGATGTAAAGGGGACGTTTAGATTCTTGTGACTTATATTGATTGGTCGGAATGGGTTATCCTTCAACATTTTACTTAATACGTTCCTTTATTGCTGAGGCTTCCTTTATGATTCTCTGCAAGAAATAGATAGAATCAAAGCCATTGTTTATTTCCCTGCTTTGTATTATGGCAGAGTCTACACACAACTGTAGTCAGTGTGAAAATCGGAGAGGACCCCGAGTCCTACCCCTCAATAATGGAGAAAAAACTAACGGGGGAGAGGGAAAAAAAACTTTTTAAAGATCAGAAATGAAAGAAAAATAACTATACATGTTCCAATAAAAAATAAAAACGGCTTGTACTCACCAGGCCCAACGAACAATTCTTATCTTTATTAGGACATGTGCAGTAAATCAGGGAGAACCTGCTGAATGTAGGATGACAGCTGATCCCCTACCTCTATATCTATATATGTACTTCTTATACATAGGGGCAGTATTATAGTAGTTATATTCTTGTACATAGGGGCAGTATTATAGTAGTTATATTCTTCTACATAGGAGCAGTATTATAGTAGTTATATTCTTGTACATAGGGGCAGTATTATAGTAGTTATATTCTGGTGTATAGGAGCAGTATTATAGTAGCTATATTCTTATACATATGGGCAGTATTATACTAGTTATATTCTTGTACATAGGAGCAGTATTAAAATAGTTATATTCTTGTATATAGGGGCAGTATTATAGTAGTTATGTTCTTGTACATAGGAGCAGTATTATAGCAGCTTTATTCTTGTACATAGGGGCAGTATTATAGTAGTTATATTCTTGTACATAGGAGCAGTATTATAGCAGTTATATTCTTATACATATGGGCAGTATTATACTAGTTATATTCTTGTACATAGGAGCAGTATTAAAATAGTTATATTCTTTTATATAGGGGCAGTATTATAGTAGTTATATTCTTGTACATAGGAGCAGTATTATAGCAGCTATATTCTTGTACATAGGAGCAGTATTATAGCAGCTATATTCTTGTACATAGGGGCAGTATTATAGTAGTTATATTCTGGTATATAGGAGCAGTATTATAGTAGTTATATTCTTATACATATGGGCAGTATTGTAGTAGTTATATTCTTCTACATAGGAGCAGTATTATAGTAGTTATATTCTTGTACATAGGGGCAGTATTATAGTAGTTATATTCTTGTACATAGGGGCAGTATTATAGTAGTTATATTCTTGTACATAGGGGCAGTATTATAGTAGTTATATTCTTGTTCATAGGGGCAGTATTATAGTAGTTATATTCTTGTACATAGGAGCAGTATTATAGTAGTTATATTCTTGTGCATAGGGTCAGTATTATAGTAGTTATATTCTTGTACATAGGGGCAGTATTATAGTAGTTATATTCTTGTACATAGGGGCAGTATTATAGTAGTTATATTCTTGTACATAGGGGCAGTATTATAGTAGTTATATTCTTGTACATAGGAGCAGTATTATAGTAGTTATATTCTTGTACATAGGAGCAGTATTATAGTAGTTATATTCTTGTACATAGGGGCAGTATTATAGTAGTTATATTCTTGTACATAGGGGCAGTATTATAGTAGTTATATTCTTGTTCATAGGGGCAGTATTATAGTAGTTATATTCTTGTACATAGGAGCAGTATTATAGTAGTTATATTCTTGTACATAGGAGCAGTATTATAGTAGTTATATTCTTGTGCATAGGGGCAGAATTATAGTTAGGGCCGTATTTAGAGTTTCTGCTGCCCTAGGCACTTTTAGTGCTGCCTCCCCCCTTGGTGAGTATGACGCTATCGGCAGTGACTTTGGCAAGAATCGGTGATGTGAAAGTCGCCTTTTGCAGCAGATTCGGCAGTTTTTCTGCATCTGCCGCGTAACAGATCACTTACGGCAACACTGCGTTCGGCCTCATTCATTCCCCATGGGATTTGCGGCACTTGCCGTGATCTGGTAAATGCGGTACCATACCTCCCAACTTTTGAAGGGAAAGAGGTATAAAGTTTGTGCTTCGCGTAGTACATAGGGTGCAGTATTATAGTATTTATATTCTTGTACATAGGAGCAGTATTATAGTAGTTATATTCTTGTACATAGGGGCAGTATTATAGTAGTTATATTCTTGTACATAGGGGCAGTATTATAGTAGTTATACTCTTATACATAGGGGCAGTATTATAGTAGTTGTATTCTTGTATATAGGAGCAGTATTATAGTAGTTATATTCTTGTACATAGGGGCAGTATTATAGTAGTTATATTCTTGTACATAGGGGGCAGTATTATAGTAGTTATATTCTTATACATAGGGGCAGTATTATAGTAGTTATATTCTTGTACATAGGGGCAGTATTATAGTAGTTATACTCTTATACATAGGGGCAGTATTATAGTAGTTATATTCTTGTACATAGGAGCAGTATTATAGTAGTTATATTCTTGTACATAGGGGCAGTATCATAGCAGTTATATTCTTGTATTTATGAGCAGTAGCATCAATAATCAATTACTTTCTAAAAAGTGAGAAAAACATTTTCTGGGCTTTAATCCTTCAGGAAGATCGAACCAAGGTAAAGATAAGAAAACTTACTACCCACAGCTTTGTTGGAACCTTCCTTGTAATCAGCGGTGTCCTCTTATTGTTATCTCAGTTTTGTTGTTGCCTCTGATTTTATATGATCCATGCTGTTCTGATAGAAAAAAATACATTTGCCAGCCTGTCAGTTTTGTCAGATTGTTGAGTGCTGGATTAAAGGGATTATACTATACATTAAAGTTATCTGTAGATAGAAAAACCCTTAAATGGATGCAGTAGTTTTCACAAAGAACTAGGATGAGACATGTCAGTACTTTGTTTCCCATTACTTGGGGGAATGGAAATTTGTTACATTCTGAAATCTAATGTGATTTGCAATTAAGCTGTAAGGAAGCTCTTTTTTTTTTTTGGGGGGGGGGTGGGGGGTAAATGTTTTCTCTTTGCTAAATAAGGACTGAAAGGGACCTGAACCCCAGAATATTAATATTAATGAACACTTTATTAAAGACTGTTTTCTCCCCTGATTTTTTTTCTATTTTACCTCTTTGTTTCCAACCCCTTGAGGAAGCCGACCTGCGAAACGTGCATCAGGACAGTGGTGATCATATGATCTGCTGGCAGCTTGTGTAAGAATTAGTACATGGTGACTACGGAATATTCTGTGATTCTGCGCTGACACTTTGTATGACTACGGAATATTCTGTGATTCTGCGCTGACACTTTGTATGACTACAGAATATTCTGTGATTCTGCGCTGACACTTTGTATGACTACGGAATGTTCTGTGTTTCTGCGCTGACACTTTGTATCACTACGGAATATTCTGTGATTCTGCGCTGACACTTTGTATGACTACAGAATATTCTGTGATTCTGCGCTGACACTTTGTATGACTATGGAATATTCTGTGATTCTGCGCTGACACTTTGTATGACTACGGAATATTCTGTGATTCTGCGCTGACACTGCGCTGACACTTTGTATGACTATGGAATATTCTGTGATTCTGCGCTGACACTTTGTATCTCACCACATTCTGTCCTGTGTGAATTAGGGCACACATGTTATGATGCACTTACTCCTGTGTTGTGAATTCTGTGGCAGAGCTCCTTCCTGTGGTCACAAGTGGTACTTCGGCTGGTTCTCTCTGTGAGCTTCCGTTGGTGGAGGAAAGTGGTACTGCGGCTTCTGAGTTTCCTTCCTCAGGTGATGTGGTGAAGTCGTTAGGTGCTGCTCTATTTAACTCCACCTAGTGCTTTGATCCTGGCCTCCAGTCAATGTTCTAGTATTGGACCTGTTTCCTCCTGGATCGTTCCTGTGGCCTGCTGCTCTGCATAGCTAAGTTCCTCTTTGCTATTTGTTTGCTGTTTTTTTCTGTCCAGCTTGTCAATTTGTTTTTTACTGCTTGCTGGAAGCTCAGGGACGCAGAGGGTGTACCTCCGTGCCGTTAGTTCGGTACGGAGGGTCTTTTTGCCCCTTTGCGTGGTTTTTGTAGGGTTTTGTGTTGACCGCAGAGTTACCTTTCCTATCCTCGCTCTGTTCAGAAAGTTGGGCCTCACTTTGCTAAATCTATTTCATCTCTACGTTTGTCTTTTCATCTTAACTCAGTCATTATATGTGGGGGCTGCCTTTTCCTTTGGGGTATTTCTCTGAGGCAAGGTAGGCTTATTTTCTATCTTCAGGCTAGCTAGTTTCTCAGGCCGTGCCGAGTTGCATAGGGAGCGTTAGGCGCAATCCACGGCTGCCTTTAGTGTGGTTGGAGAGGATTAGGGATTGCGGTCAACAGAGTTCCCACGTCTCAGCGCTCGTTCTTGTTTTTTGGGTTATTGTCAGGTCACTGTATGTGCTCTGACTTCTATGTCCATTGTGGTACTGAATTACCTTATCATAACAGTACTGGAGGCCCAAAGTACTAATGATTCCCAATAGAGGGAAAAAAGAAGTTCTGAGACCATTTTTTTTTTCTTTGCACTGTGTTTTGCCTTTTTTTTCCCCTAGACATTTGGTTGGTTCAGGACACAGGTGTAGCAATGGACATTAAAGGTCTGTCTTCATGTGTGGATCAGCTCACGGCAAGAGTACAAACTATTCAAGACTTTGTGGTTCAGAATTCTATGTTAGAACCGAGAATTCCTATTCCTGATTTGTTTTTTGGAGATAGAACTAAATTTCTGAGTTTGAAAAATAATTGTAAACTATTTCTGGCTTTGAAACCTCGCTCCTCTGGTGACCCAGTTCAACAAGTTAGGATCGTTATTTCTTTTTTGCGTGGTGACCCTCAGGACTGGGCATTTTCTCTTGCGTCAGGAGATCCTGCATTGAGTAATATCGATGCATTTTTCCTGGCGCTCGGATTGCTGTACGATGAGCCTAATTCTGTGGATCAGGCAGAGAAGAATTTGCTGGCTCTGTGTCAGGGTCAGGATGAAATAGAGGTATATTGTCAGAAATTTAGAAAGTGGTCCGTACTCACTCAGTGGAATGAAGGTGCGCTCGCAGCTATTTTCAGAAAAGGTCTCTCTGAAGCCCTTAAGGATGTCATGGTGGGATTTCCTATGCCTGCTGATCTGAATGAGTCTATGTCTTTGGCCATTCAGATCAGTCGACGCTTGCGCGAGCGTAAATCTGTGCACCATTTGGCGGTATTACCTGAGCTTAAACCTGAGCCTATGCAGTGCGATAGGACTTTGACCAGAGCTGAACGGCAAGAACACAGACGTCTGAATGGGCTGTTTCTACTGTGGTGATTCCACTCATGCTATCTCTGATTGTCCTAAGCGCACTAAGCGGTTCGCTAGGTCTGCCACCATTGGTACGGTACAGTCAAAATTTCTTCTGTCTGTTACCTTGATCTGCTCTTTGTCATCGTATTCTGTCATGGCATTTGTGGACTCAGGCGCTGCTCTGAATTTGATGGACTTGGAGTATGCTAGGCATTGTGGGTTTTTCTTGGAGCCCTTGCAGTGTCCTATTCCATTGAGAGGAATTGATGCTACGCCTTTGGCCAAGAATAAGCCTCAGTACTGGACCCAGCTGACCATGTGCATGGCTCCTGCACATCAGGAGGATATTCGCTTTCTGGTGTTGCATAATCTGCATGATGTGGTCGTGTTGGGGTTGCCATGGCTACAAGTCCATAATCCAGTATTAGATTGGAAATCCATGCCTGTGTCCAGCTGGGGTTGTCAGGGGATACATGGTGATGTCCCATTTCTGACCATTTCGTCATCCACCCCTTCTGAGGTTCCTGAGTTCTTGTCTGATTACCGGGATTTATTTGATGAGCCCAAGTCCGATACCTTACCTCCGCATAGGGATTGTGATTGTGCTATCGATTTGATTCCTGGTAGTAAATTCCCAAAAGGTCGACTGTTTAATTTATCTGTGCCTGAGCACACCGCTATGCGGAGTTATGTGAAGGAGTCTTTGGAGAAGGGGCATATTCGGCCGACATCGTCGCCATTAGGAGCAGGGTTCTTTTTTGTATCCAAGAAGGATGGTTCGCTGAGACCGTGTATAGATTACCGCCTTCTAAATAAGATCACGGTTAAATTTCAGTACCCCTTGCCATTGTTATCTGATTTGTTTGCTCGGATTAAGGGGGCTAGTTGGTTCCCCAAGATAGATCTTCGTGGTGCGTATAATCTTGTGCGTATTAAGCGAGGAGATGAATGGAAAACTGCATTTAATACGCCCGAGGGCCATTTTGAGTATCTAGTAATGCCATTCGGACTTGCCAATGCTCCATCAGTGTTTCAGTCCTTTATGCATGACATCTTCCGAGAGTACCTGGATAAATTCCTGATTGTGTACTTAGATGACATTTTGATCTTCTCGGATGATTGGGAGTCTCATGTGAAGCAGGTCAGAACGGTGTTTCAGGTCCTGCGTGCTAATTCTTTGTTTGTGAAGGGATCAAAGTGTCTCTTTGGTGTTCAGAAGGTTTCATTTTTGGGGTTCATCTTTTCCCCTTCTACTATCGAGATGGACCCTGTTAAGGTCCAAGCCATCCATAATTGGACTCAGCCGACATCTCTGAAAAGTCTGCAAAAGTTCCTGGGCTTTGCTAATTTTTATCGTCGCTTCATCTGCAATTTTTCTAGTATTGCTAAACCATTGACCGATTTGACCAAGAAAGGTGCTGATTTGGTCAATTGGTCTTCTGCAGCGGTGGAAGCTTTTCAAGAGTTGAAGCGTCGTTTTTCTTCTGCCCCTGTGTTGTGTCAACCAGATGTTTCTCTTCCGTTCCAGGTCGAGGTTGATGCTTCTGAGATTGGAGCAGGGGCTGTTTTGTCGCAGAGAAGTTCTGATTGCTCGGTGATGAAACCATGCGCCTTCTTTTCCAGGAAGTTTTCGCCTGCTGAGCGAAATTATGATGTGGGCAATCGAGAGTTGCTGGCCATGAAGTGGGCATTCGAGGAGTGGCGTCATTGGCTTGAAGGAGCTAAGCATCGCGTGGTGGTCTTGACTGATCATAAGAACTTGACTTATCTCGAGTCCGCCAAGCGGTTGAATCCTAGACAAGCTCGTTGGTCGTTGTTTTTTGCCCATTTTGACTTTGTGATTTCATACCTTCCGGGCTCTAAAAATGTGAAGGCGGATGCTCTGTCTAGGAGTTTTGTGCCCGACTCTCCGGGTGTATCTGAGCCGGCGGGTATCCTCAAAGAGGGAGTAATTGTGTCTGCCATCTCCCCTGATTTGCGGCGGGTGCTGCAAAAATTTCAGGCTAATAAACCTGATCGTTGCCCAGCGGAGAAACTGTTTGTCCCTGATAGGTGGACGAATAAAGTTATCTCTGAGGTTCATTGTTCGGTGTTGGCTGGTCATCCTGGAATCTTTGGTACCAGAGAGTTAGTGGCTAGATCCTTTTGGTGGCCATCTCTGTCGCGGGATGTGCGTACTTTTGTGCAGTCCTGTGGGATTTGTGCTCGGGCTAAGCCCTGCTGTTCTCGTGCCAGTGGGTTGCTTTTGCCCTTGCCGGTCCCGAAGAGGCCTTGGACACATATCTCTATAGATTTTATTTCAGATCTTCCCGTCTCTCAAAAGATGTCAGTCATTTGGGTGGTCTGTGAACGATTCTCTAAGATGGTCCATTTGGTACCCTTGTCTAAATTGCCTTCCTCCTCTGATTTGGTGCCATTGTTTTTCCAGCATGTGGTTCGTTTACATGGCATTCCAGAGAATATCGTTTCTGACAGAGGTTCCCAGTTTGTTTCGAGGTTTTGGCGAGCCTTTTGTGGTAGGATGGGCATTGACTTGTCTTTTTCCTCGGCTTTCCATCCTCAGACTAATGGCCAGACCGAACGAACCAATCAGACCTTGGAAACATATCTGAGATGCTTTGTTTCTGCTGATCAGGATGACTGGGTGTCCTTTTTGCCTTTGGCTGAGTTCGCCCTTAATAATCGGGCCAGCTCGGCTACCTTGGTTTCACCGTTTTTCTGCAACTCTGGGTTCCATCCTCGTTTCTCTTCAGGGCAGGTTGAGTCTTCGGACTGTCCTGGTGTGGATACTGTGGTGGACAGGTTGCAGCAGATTTGGACTCATGTAGTGGACAATTTGACTTTGTCCCAGGAGAAGGCTCAACGTTTCGCTAATCGCAGACGCTGTGTGGGTCCCCGACTTCGGGTTGGGCACTTGGTTTGGTTATCTTCTCGTCATATTCCTATGAAGGTTTCCTCTCCTAAGTTTAAACCTCGTTTTATTGGTCCGTATAGGATTTCTGAGGTTCTTAATCCTGTGTCTTTTCGTCTGACCCTTCCAGATTCTTTTTCCATACATAACGTATTCCATAGGTCATTGTTGCGGAGATACGTGGCACCTATGGTTCCATCTGTTGATTCTCCTGCCCCGGTTTTGGTGGAGGGGGAGTTGGAGTATATTGTGGAGAAGATTTTGGATTCTCGTGTTTCAAGGCGGAAACTCCAGTATCTGGTTAAGTGGAAGGGTTATGCTCAGGAAGATAATTCCTGGGTCTTTGCCTCTGATGTCCATGCTCCCGATCTTGTTCGTGCCTTTCATATGGCTCATCCTGGTCGTCCTGGGAGCTCTGGTGAGGGTTCGGTGACCCCTCCTCAAGGGGGGGGTACTGTTGTGAATTCTGTGGCAGAGCTCCCTCCTGTGGTCACAAGTGGTACTTCGGCTGGTTCTCTCTGTGAGCTTCCGTTGGTGGAGGAAAGTGGTACTGCGGCTTCTGAGTTTCTTTCCTCAGGTGATGTGGTGAAGTCGTTAGGTACTGCTCTATTTAACTCCACCTAGTGCTTTGATCCTGGCCTCCAGTCAATGTTCTAGTATTGGACCTGTTTCCTCCTGGATCGTTCCTGTGGCCTGCTGCTCTGCATAGCTAAGTTCCTCTTTGCTATTTGTTTGCTGTTTTTTTCTGTCCAGCTTGTCAATTTGTTTTTTACTGCTTGCTGGAAGTTCTGGGACGCAGAGGGTGTACCTCCGTGCCGTTAGTTCGGTACGGAGGGTCTTTTTGCCCCCTTTGCGTAGTTTTTGTAGGGTTTTGTGTTGACCGCAGAGTTACCTTTCCTATCCTCGCTCTGTTCAGAAAGTTGGGCCTCACTTTGCTAAATCTATTTCATCTCTACGTTTGTCTTTTCATCTTAACTCACAGTCATTATATGTGGGGGCTGCCTTTTCCTTTGGGGTATTTCTCTGAAGCAAGGTAGGCTTATTTTCTATCTTCAGGCTAGCTAGTTTCTCAGGCCGTGCCGAGTTGCATAGGGAGCGTTAGGCGCAATCCACGGCTGCCTTTAGTGTGGTTGGAGAGGATTAGGGATTGCGGTCAACAGAGTTCCCACGTCTCAGAGCTCGTTCTTGTTTTTTGGGTTATTGCCAGGTCACTGTATGTGCGCTGACCTCTATGTCCATTGTGGTACTGAATTACCTTTCATAACACTCCTGATACGTTTCTCTCTGTGGTGCTTTCGTCATACTGATTTGCTGTGCTTTGTTCTGATTTTCCTTCTAAGATTTCTATTATTTTATGAATTTATTTTTTTTCCATGTTGTGTCATAAAGATGGACTTTCATGCACAAGGTGATATCGTGGCTGTTTCATTGACTTCTGTAGTATAATTTTTGGAAGGTTGAGAAAGGTCCAGTTCTACTGGGAAATGTTTTCTCTTGTGTTTTTTTTTGGATCCATCCATCCTCAAACGTGGAGGAGAATTGATCCCTCGGTACAAAAGCAAGAACTGAGCTTTGGTTTATAGGATGGATTTGAAATTAGTGACCAAATTTGCTGTACGAGAAGAAGTCTACCCTCCAATGGTGTCCATCACTGGCCTGTACACCTTGCGGATGACAGTCATTAATGACGCCGCCCTGGGCCTCTGGTGTCTTGTAGAAGGAATATGTCCATAATACGATTATTTGCAGTATATGGCAGCACACTGGATCTGTGCTCTTTACTTCCGATCCTTATGGGACCATCATATGGCTGTGCCATCTCGGTCCATCTTTGCCATTACTCTGTTGGGGGATTAATGGCTTAGAGTCTCCTAGGGAGTTACCGCATCCTACTTGCAGTACCAGACACTACACATGGGTGAGGATGGCGCTGTTGTGCTCCAGAACTTATTTTCTCCCCAGATACAACACATTTGATAGATACATTCTCTATGAGGTGTCTCCTTCATTTTATTTTTGGCCTTGGACTAATATCCCCCAGAAGATCCCGATCTGTCCTGCGTTATTCATGCCCAACCTGTGGACTGTACCGCACGCCGGCTGAGATACGACTTCAGACACTTTGTATCCTACATTTACACCCAGACAGACGTTCATCTCCACCTCTCGTCACCGGAAGCCTTTTCCTTCCTTTTGTTGGTCGATTCCTCCTGGTTGGTGACTTTGTTGAAATGGTATCGAGTCCCTGGAGAGGCAGCGATCTAATGAATCACCGGACGGTCCATCAGGACAGCGCTCAGCATCTTCTCTGGCTCCAGCCATCGTCTTGTCGAGAACTAGAAGTTCTGCAGATGATTCACTGCAATTTATGGACTAAAGTCAACCGTCGCTCCACAAACCCAACGTGGAGTCTCTGCACTTGAGAAGTTACATCAATGTTTGTCTTAAAGGGGCAATCTACTTTTTGCAGGGGGTTGTCTCATTTTCATACCTCATCACGGGGTGTGAACATTATAAAGAGGTACCCTCCTTTCAGGAGCCCCCTTTATGTGCTCTGACTTTTGCCCCTGTCCTCTCACAGTTTGCTGAAGGTGGTAGAAACCAAAGTCACGCTATGGCGGATTTTACATTGATGAGGCTTGTGCATCATTTCCTCTGGGTATTACCAGTCATGTTAATTTTTAATTCATAAATCAATATTACTTGTGAAAATAAGCAACTATGCAATATATTTTATAAGAGAAATCTGCTTCCTTCTCCTCCTGGACTGAACGTTCATTGTCCAAATCTTCGCAGGTAAAATCTGTATTCAGTGAGGACAGATTGTTACATTACCGATCTGGAATCTTCTGTGTAGCAAGTGCCATCTCCTGTCTATTGTAACAATCTGCTGTCACTGAATACAGATTTTACCCGTGAATCGAGATTTTTCAGAATGAAAGATCCGTCCAGGAGGAGAAAGAAGCAGATTTTTCTAATAAGATCTATTACAAAGTTGCTTATTTTCACTTGTACTATTGATCCTTGAAATAAAAATTAAAATGACAGTTACTCCTTAAGAACCCTGCTTGCTGTCATTTTATAGGGGTCTTTTTTTTTTTTTTTTTTTATATCCGGGGATGAAGATGTGACCCGCTAATATGATGTTCACAAATGTGTACGGCTTATTGCTGGATTATTTTTCTTAAACAGACCTGTAATGAGCCATGCGCTTGGGGTTATCCCATAATAATGGCACATTTCTATCGTATCAAAGAAAACAGCCCATTCAAAGACTGCAAGCAGAGATCTTGAAAGATCAGAGAAATCGATATTCAGAGTTACGGTAAAAGGTCTGTCCTTTAGAAAACATGTCTTTTTTTTCATAAACACTGCCACCCCTGTCCATTGGTTGCATTGGGTTTTGCAGCTCATATCCATTGAAGTGAATGGATTTCTGCACACTATATGTGACTGTTTTTCGGCAGATAGCTGCCGAGGTTTTCTAATTCCGGACAACAACTTTTCTTTAACAAAACAAAAAGGCTAAAATCATTTTACTATTTGAATATCCCTTTGAGAAGTAAACTTATTAAAGTCCTAACATAAGTCTCCTTGATTTGTATTTTAATAAGATAATAATAATCTTTATTTTTATATAGCGCTAACATATTCCGCAGCGCTTTAAAGTTTGCACACACATGTGAGGGCAGCCTGAGAAGATGATGTGTTCCACCAACTCCATCCCCCCCCCCCCCCCCCCAGGGAGCAGAAAGCAACTACCAGTTAGATTATTTCTGTAAGTTTTCTCCTGTTTATTTTGATACTGTTTTGCATAAGTTGTATGTCTTTTTATTATCATATTTTTATACCTTTTTCTTATTGTAAGCATTGAACTTTTTGTTATTAAAGTATAAAACTTTAACAAGTTGAACCTTGAATGTTCTAAAAGAATCCATAGCCTAAGGTTTGTGAGCCTTATGAGCGATAGACATATTTTTATAAGTATTATTATTAGTCCGGGACTCATCGCCCGTGTATTCGATGAGTGGTGGCAGCGTGTACGAGTGGGTGTGTGGCCTGGGTCGGTGTGTGATTTATGCTCCTATTACAGCATAGGACAGAGGTTGAATGCTGGGACTGAGAGTGGGGAGATAGATTAACTCTTGCAGGCACAACCCCAAGTCACGTGTGAGAGCAGGCACGTGATGAATAAGTGACCCCACGGGGAAGGGATCCGTGACAATTGGTACTGAACCAATTGGTACCAATTGTCACGGATCCCTTCTCCGTGATGTCACTTATTCGTCACGTGCCTGCTCTCACACGTGACTTGGGGTTGTGCCTGCAAGAGTTAATCTATCTCCCCACTCTCAGTCCCAGCATTCAACCTCTGGCCTATGCTGTAATGGGAGCATAAATAACACACCGACCCAGGCCACACACCCGCTCACCCGGCTTCTCTAACCCCTCAGTCATCTGTTGTCTCACGGGGAGAGTACATCTAACGTAGCAGCAGATGCAGGGATCAAATGGGTGGTCCACTATGGATATGCCAGGACCTCTCCTACCCATACTGGCCCTCAGAGGGCTCCTATAACATCTATGTCCCCTGATGGACAAACCCTTAAAGGTTTATTCCCATTTTAGCCATTTAAGACAGAAATACCTTTCTATATCTAGAAGTGGCCAGAATTACAGAAACATTGAAGCCGACTGCTACATTGTTGCCTTATGTCTCGGTCGCTTTGTAAACACTTGAGTTCTATCCGGTAGAGATGGGCGAATCCGTCGTCAGATTCTCGTGAATTCAGCTGGGAAATTCGATTTGTATCAAATAAATTCGGTGGAAATCAAATCTGTAAGGAGGGGTTACAAAAATAAACCCTCTATACCCACCCGAGTCCTGTCCGTACCGCTCTCCTCTGTCATTGATCATCAGGCCCTGTGCCATCATGTGGGCCGAGGCTCAAGTTCTTGACGTCAATACCGTTCATCGTGTCAGAGATGGCCAGTTGCCTTGGCAAATAGCGCGTGCTTGAAAGCTGACCACATCGCCGGATCCTGCCATCCTCAGCGCCTCTGTGCTCCTCCTCTGCTGCAAAGGTAAAGTGACCTCTGCTTGAAGCATAGAAAAGCACAAAGGTCCAAAAAGAGGCGCAACTAAGTTACTGGTCTGAACCGTTAATGATCAGGAGCACAGCGTCCCCGGACTAGCAGGAAGCCGGGAGGCAGAGGAGCGCTGCGCTCCTGAACACCCATTTCAGATAATTTGCATAAGTATCAGCGAGGACCCCTGGCAACTTAGTTTCTGCTGTTAGACCTTAGCTGCTCGTTGTCGTTTTCTGGTGGATGCGCCTGACCCTGGCGACACAGCCGGCACCAAATTTCACACTTTTTGTGAATTTTCTTTGCTATCTTGGAACAGATCTATCACATGGAAAGCGTCGGATATTCAATTTAGCATTCGAAGAAAAAAAAAACAATATTTTGCGCCGTTCCTCACTACTCCGCAATAAATTCTACTCCCTCTGTAGATAACATATTTTAGTGTCGCTTCCTGAAAATGTGAATTATATAAACTCTTATCTTTATGTGCAATGTGACCAGACAGCTATAAACAACCATCGCACTCACAAGCTTCCCGGCTGAAATTCAGATTAAATACAAGCATTATGCTGGTAATAGAAGTTAGTGAAATGTAAAGATTTTATAACATGCCAGACTTGGTAAAGATAATTGCTTTCTCGGAGAAATCTCAGATGATGTCTGTGGCCTCACAGGGTTATTGCCGCCTTCCACCCCAGATAAATAATATTTAAATGCTATTGGTGACTGTAGGAATCCTAGAGAAGAGAAAGAAGAGGAGAGGGAAAGGGAAGGATAGAGGGGAGGGGATAAGGAAAGGAAAGAGGGAAGAAGAGGGAAAGGGAAGGATGGAAGGGAGGGAATGAAGGGAGGAAGAGGAGAAGGGAAGGAAGGAAGGATGGAAGGGAGGGGAGAAGGAAAGGAAAAAGGGAAGGAGAGGGAAAGGGAAGGATGGAAGGGAGGGAAGGATGGAAGGGAGGAAGAGGAGAAGGAAAGGAAGGAAGGATGGAAGGGAGGGGAGAAGGAAAGGAAAGAGGGAAGAAGAGAGGGAAAGGGAAGGATGGAATGGAGGAATAGGAGAAGGAAAGGAAGGAAGGATGGAAGGGAGGGGAGAAGGGAATGAAGGGAGGGAGGAGAGAAAGGAGGGACGGAGGGGAGAAGGAAGGGAAAGAAGGAAGAAAAAGAAGAGGATAAGGGAAGGAAGGGAAGGAAGGGAAGGAAGAGAGGAATGGAGGGAGGGGAGAAGGAAGGAAGGGAGAGATGGGAGAAGAGAGGGGAGGAGGGAAGGAAGAAACGAGGAAAGGAGAGGGGATGGAAGGGAAAGAGAAAGGGGAGAAGGGAGGGAAGGAAGAGAGGGATGAAGGGAGGGAAGGAAGGGAGAGATGGGAGAAGAAAGGGAAGGGAGGAGGGAGGGAAGGAAGGGAGAGGAGAGAAGGGGGGAATGGAGGGAAGAACGGGAGGAAGGAAGAAGAAAAGAAGGGCAAAAAGAAGGGAAGGGGAGGAGGGAAGAAAGGAATAAAAAAAGAGGCGAGAGGGAGAAAAGAAGGAAGAAAGGGAAAGGAAAAGGAAGGAAGCAGGGAAGCAAGAGAATGGAGAAATGAGTGAAGGAAGGAAGATAGGAAGAAAGAAAAAATGGAGGAAAGGAAGGGAGGGAAGCAAGGAAGAAAAGGAGGAAAGGGAGGAACGAAAAAGAGAAGCGCAAATGGAAGGAGGGAAGGAAGGGGATAAAGGAAGGATGGAAGAAGAAAACGGCAAAAGAAATGAAAGAAGGTAGTAGGGAGGGAAGGAAGGAAGAGGATAAGGGAGGGATGGAAGGAAGGGAGAGGAGAAGGGAGGGAGGGAATGAATATAAGAAGAGGAGAGGGGAAGGAAATGAATGAAGCAGAGAAAGAAAAGAATGGAGAAATGAGTGAAGGAAGAAATATAGGGGAGGAAGGAAGAAGAGGAGGCCAAAATGAAGGAGAGATGGAGGGAAGGGCATAAGGAAGAGAGGGAAAGAAGGACAAAGGAAGGATTGAATGGAGGGAAAAAAGGAAGACGGAAAGGAAGGCAGGAAGGGAGGAAAGAAGGCTGGAAGGATCAAGGAAGGAAGGAAAGAAGGAAGATTGTTGTTTTTAAATATAGGTAGATAGACAGACAGATGATAGACTAAAACAGATGGAAAATAGAAGCAAAATATCTTCTGAAATAATCCGCATACAAGTACTGTAGTTTCTTTAGTTTCTCCTGGTTGAAGCTGCTTACCTCCCATCCACGTCCTTCTTGCCAAAGTGAACATCATGGACACAGTTGGGACCATTGACCTTACAGCAGTGATGTGTCATGTTCCCGTGTCCCCTATACACATGTGGATGGACTTTTGGGCCATATCTCAGGGTGACCTGATTGTTTAGATATGTGTAGATCCCTTGATATGAGTACAATGAGATACGGAGACGTAACCTGAAGCCTGTGGGCCCCAATGCAAGATCTCCAATGGGGCCCCGAACTAGTGCAGATCTCTAATAGTTCTGGTCTTCTCTTGGACCCTTCCTCTCCCCTGGGCTCTGGCGCTCGGTATTATTGCCCCCATTATAGTTATGTCCCTTCTGAGATCCCCCCATTATCCACCTGCGGACCAGCCGCCGCCGTCCCTGCTCTTTTCTAATTCTTCTCAATTTCCTTGAATTTTAGCAGTTTTAGAAACAGTAAGACACATAAAAAATGCATCCGGTCTTGTGTAAATGTTTCATGTGTCTGCAGGAGCAGCGCTCCGGCTTCATTTCCTTTGATTTGAGCAGACTCCAGTCCCATTATTGTTTGATGAAACTTACTTATAAGTCATCGTATAATCAATTCTTCCCGGCCGCACACAACCTACACCTGCGTCTCCTCTGTGTTTTACATCTTGCTGTCATTCTGCCGCACTTATAATCAGCCGAGCATTAGACACCATCGCCGGCGCTGAAATATCCCTAATTGTCCCAGACGCCACCAAACAACGAAGAACATTTCCACCCATTAGGCAGAGCTGGTTCTGATTGCACATGGTGCCACATGTTGGAAGGGGTACGGAAAATGTCCCATTCATGGCCCAGAAATGGGGACCCTGAGACATTGCGATTACTGCAAGACTGAGCCTTCTCCTTCCAAGGTGGGTTCTTGGCCTCCATGCCAGGTTACAGCAATGGTCAATGAAGCCATTATGTAAGCCATAACAATTAGGCAATGGTGGCCAAAATCTGAACTACAGGTGTAGACGACGCTCATATAGCGATGGATAGATGACTGTGGAGGTGCAGCAGGGGCGGACACAGACGGGAGAGGATAATATATGGACCCTTTGGTGTCCATTAGGTCATCATAGTGCACAATTCACCTGCTGTGGAAGTGATAGTGGCCCCTTACATCTTGGGCCCCTGTGTGGCTGCTCAGGTAACACTTATGGTATGTCCGCCTGTGGGGTGCAGTGCCATATAGTGGCACAGGGTCCCTGGGGTTTAGGAGGTCCTCTGCCATCTTTATAGGTGGAATTGTGGTGGATCTGGTTGTGGTTGACTATGTAATGCTGATGACTGGCAGTGGAGTGCCTGGAAAATGACAGATGGTCTGCTGGAAGTACAGGGTGGGCCATGTATATGGATACACCTAAATAAAATGGGAATGGTTGCTGATATCAACTGGGAGGAGGAAAACTTTTCAAGATGGGTGGTGACTATGGTGGCCATTTTGAAGTCGGCCATTTTGGACCAACTTTATTTTTTTCACTGGGAAGAGGGTCATGTGACACATCAAACTTATTGAGAATTTCACAAAAAAAACAATGGGGTGCTTGGTTTTAACGTAACTTTATTCTTTCATGAGTTATTTACAAGTCTATGACCACTTATAAAATGTGTTCAAAGTGCTGCTCATTGTGTTGGATTGTCAATGCAACCCTCTTCTCTCACTCTTGACACACTGATAGCAACACCGCAGAAGAAATGCTAGCACAGGCTTCCAGTATTCGTTGTTTCAGATGCTGCACATCTCGTATCTTCACAGGATAGACGATTGCCTTCAGATGACCCCAAAGATAAAAGTCTAAGGGGGTCAGATCGGGAGACCTTGGTGGCCATTCAACTGGCCCATGACGACCAATCCACATTCCAGGAAACTGTTCATGTGGGAATGCTGGGACCTGACACCCATAATGTGGTGGCGCACCTCTAGGGTTTCCAGTCAGTTCCAATTAAAAACTAGTTGAGAAAAGAATTTAAAACAATGGACACCTTTATTCATAAACGTTTACAGATGTAGAAGGGCGTTTTAGATACATTCAAGATGTCGGAATTCAGACAGATGTCGTTCGATGTATGGCACACGTCTGCATATGTTTTACGTCCGACACATGTGTAGGCATGAGCGAACCTGTGGATGGTCGGGTTCCACCAAACTTTAGTCCAAAGTTTGGTTCAGGTAACAGAACTTAAAATTCAATGGGTGTCCAAACTTTCATTACGTAAAATGGTCAAAGTAAAAGCTAAGGGGCCGCAAAAGGAAGCAGAGTCTTTCTCTCCGAACTCTGAAGTCCGTGCTCGGAGTTCAGCATTTTACAGTTCGGGTTCTCTAGTCTTGGGTCTACAGATGTGTCCAACTATGAACATGGATTCACCAACTCAACTGCAAGGCAGGGACATTGCACGAAGCCCAAGGTAAACGTGCTCAATTATCATGGAACCTTATGTTCACCAAATCAACCCAAATCCCGGTGGCCTAAACAATGTCATCCTGCTGCTGCCCCTAAAGGCACAGACAGACGGCCATATCTCCTGTGTGAGGATCACAATCCTCAGACTGACCCTTGTCTCTCCTTCCCTGACCTGATCTGTCACGCTCAGGTCAGGAGAGGTGACAGTCCAGTCCGAGGATCGTGATGCCATCCGTCTGTCTGCACCCTAACACTAAGCTGACTGATGCCCCCAAATCCTGCAGTTCTAGTCATCCTAGAAAACAGATAGAGCCCTCTACCGGAACAATGCCACACATAGTATCCCCCAATATAATAAGTAACCCACGGGGTGACCTCAAAAGTAATACTGCAGTTATTATCCCTGACCATATCAGTGACACAAACATTGTTAGTCCAGTCTGATATCGCCCCGAGACAATGCTTCCAAATAGAATTGTCAGGATCAGAGGGTTCCCAAATCCATAGTGTACCCCAAAGATCACTGTGTCAGCCAGTAAGCCCTAACCAGTAATTCTCCTCTGTATTCTTGCCATCTAGTAAAATGCACCCTCTTGCATTTATGATTAGTGATGAGCGAGTGTGCTCAGACGAGATGTTATCTGAGCATGCTCTTGTGCTAACCGAGTGTTTTCTGCGTGCTGGAAAAATATGTCCCAGTCTGTCGCAGCTGCATGTCTCACAGCTGTTCGACAGCCGCAACACCTGCCGTGATTGTCTGTTTATTAGGACAGCCACGAGACATGCAGCTGCGGGGACTCAAACATATTCGGGCATGCCGAAGACACTCGGTTAGCACCTGAGCATGCTGAGATAACACCTGATCCAAGCACATCCTCTCATCACTATTTATGATCCCTCACTTCGCCCCCCAGTAATATTGTTTTCTCATAGTAATAATAGCCCCCAATAAGTAATAGTGCCCCCTAATAATAATGTTCTCGGTGAGTGCCACGTCTGTAATATGTGATAATGAGATCTTGTACTAGCCATTTGCAGAATCCACTATATCAGGCTCCTAAGATACAGTTTATTGTCACGCTCACTGGTAGATTTGGGGCAATAGGCAAAACAAAATATGGGGGCACTCTCAAACATCCTTGTATTAGGGACAGACTCTGCCAAAATCTGTCATCCCTGTATTAAGGTCAGGCTTGGGCAATGTGCTGCCCTTCCACATATACGTAGAGAATAGCTTTCCGAGCTTGCACAGATGACGTACTCATAACTGAAGGATCAGCATTTGTCTATACTCTGTAACCTCAGAGACGCATACTTGAGTCCTCGGCCTCAAACTGTTCCTGAAGCTGGGACCCAAACTATCCCTATCCTGGGGGTACTCTTGAAGGTAGAGAGGCCTGAGTCTCTGACCTTACTATGCTCCTGCTAAACCCTGATCTGTCCCATCCCCCACTTTATGAGAGACGGGACAGAAATGTAATGTAAACAAGACACAAAGACAAAACAGGGATAACAGAAAACCTCTATCATACAAAAGCACTAACAATAGGGAAAAGGATAGGGACAGGGAGGAATAAACTATAAGGGAACAGGGACCATGAGATAAATACTCACGTACTACAGCAAACTACAGATAACTACTACAACAACTCCACTCCAACCACTCAGCTTTAGCACTCAGCACAGGAAGACAAATCTTTCACCGGCAGGGACTAAATGCCCAGGGCTAGTATATAGAGAGAGTAAAGGGTAAGCAGCTTCAGCTGAGAAAAAAACAGGCTGTATGGTCTCAGCTGGCATGGAAAGAGTCCTTAACCATCTCAGCACCAAAGGAAAGGCAAAACATTTCATATAGGATGTGAATCACACATCTGTAAAGAAGAGTGCAATTCATTACCCGACATGACTCTCTAACTCCAGGTCTCCCAGGGGGACGTGAGTCCATGTGACACTTGGGAACTGTATACACAGAACGGTAAGAGATTTTTTTTACAGATATATGTTGGTTAGAAAGAGTCAAAGAAACACATTCCCATAGACCCAAGTTACATATATTGTAGAGTTCATGTTTAGACTGCACTGAAAATCTAACAGGACTTTCTGTATGCAGCTCTTCTGCAGACCAATGTGCCTCCATGGTTACAGACTACAAACCTACCCTTCGCAGTCAGATCCTGTGATCTTGTGTTACTTTCTCTGCTCCTTTTCCTTGCTGATTTTTAGACAATACAAGAGCTACTAGAAGAACCCAAGACTGCAGGATCAGAACACACAGACATTTGTAGTCTGTCGTCATGGTGATGCATAGGTCTGCATGGGAGCTGCATGCACAAATGGCAGGAGATTACTTTTATGTACAAAATTCACTTAGATTTTACTTGAAAATACTAATAATATTTTGCTTCTGTAAAAAGTGAAAAGAAACTTTGGAAACATTTATCCGTTTGCTTGTTACATTACAATCGATGAATTAGAATCATGAACACATTCATCCTTTATGGAAATCCGCCTCTGTGTCCTGTGGTGTTAAAAGAATTTATTTTCGCTGCTTCTATATATAAGAGCGTTTTGCAGCCGCCAGGAACTCGCTCGCATCCGGGTCACGTCGGTTGACAAGGATGAAGCGTCTGGCAAACTCCTTGGGAAACTTTCAGACCTATCTGGTGTAAACACGTCTTTATCCCGCTCGCAGTAAAGGCCAGCGTCTTGGTTCGCGGGGCGGAGGATTTAGCGCACAGACGACGGTTATTGTGACATTTTAAGAGTCGTGTTTTAAGATAATTGCCACATTGCAGAAAGTGTCGCGTTCATGGTGGCACAGTCCTGGCTGCGCCGGCTTGATGGACAGATGTGTTCTTTCTTATTTCAACATTATTTTTTACATATAATGAATAACAGTCCTCATTTCAACTTTTATGTTTTTTTGTTTTGTTTATTTGTTATTTGTCCAGTTTACATTTATAAATATTCCCATCACATACAGTATACTGATGTCTTCACCTTATTCCAACCTTACGCTTGGGCATCTATTGTTATTATTTATTTAGCCATAAACACAATGTAACAAATACAATAGACCGTGTGGCACAAAGAAAGGAAGCAATGTTTACGACTGTCCGATCACCCTGCAATCTATAAGGCTACTTTCACACTAGCGTCGGTACGGGTCCGTCGCAATGCGTCGGCCCGACGTACCGACGCACGTTGTGAAATAACGAACAACGGGGGCAACGGATGCAGTTTTTCAACGCATCCGCTGCCCCATTGTAATGTCCGGGGAGGAGGGAGCGGCGTTTCGGCCACGCATGCGCGGTCGGAAATGGCGGACACGTCGCACAAAAAAAAGTTACATGTAACGTTTTTTTGTGCCGACGGTCCGCCAAAATACGAGGCATCCATCGCACGACGGATGCAACATGTGGGCATACGTCGCAATGCGTCGCTAATGCAAGTCTATGGAGAAAAAACGCATCCTGCGGCCATCAGTGTGTAATATCTCACCTGTCTGAAGTTGAAAGTTTCCCTCCAGTCACAGGCGTTGGCTGACGGGACTACAGCTCCCATCAGCCTATGCCTGCTGTTGCCGATAACAGCGAGAGCAGGCGGTGGCTGATGTGCGTATTCATCAGCCGGCGCCTCCGCTATAAATGAATTATGGGGTTATCCTGTATTTTTGATAACCAGCCAGAAAAAAACTGACAAATGTGGGCTGCAACCCCCAGCAGTCTGCTTTATCATAGCTGGTTATCAAGAATAGACAAGGTCCCAATGCTGTTTTTTTTTAATTATTTAAATAAACAATTAAGAAAAAAAGACGTGGGGTCCCCCCTCCCTCCCCCCAAGTTTTTGATAATCAGCCATGCTAAAGCAGACAGCTGGGGGTTGGTATTCTCAGACTGGTAAGGGCCCATGGATATTGACCCTCAGCTGTCATGATTCCAATGGCAGGGAATCACAAAAGGACAAGCACCAACGAGCTCTAGGGTGATGGAACCTGAGCTGACCGCGACCCTAAACCTGAACACACAAATAACAATAGCCGGGGAACGTGCCTACGTTGATCCTAGACGTCTCGCACCAGCCGAAGATCTAACTTCCCCTATTAGAAGAAACACAGACCTCTCTTGCCTCCAGAGAAATACCCCACAGAAATAGCAGCCCCCCACATATAATGACGGTGAAATGAGAGGAAGGCACATACACAGTATGAAAACAGATTCAGCAAAATGAGGCCCGCTAAAACTAGATAGCAGAGGATACAAAAGTAAACTGCGCGGTCAGCAAAAAACCCTTCAAAAAACCATCCTGTAATTACTTGAACTCATGTTCCAACTCATGGAACATGAAGAGCAATTACAGCCCACTAGAGCAACCAGCAGCAAAGAAACAATTATATGCAAGCTGGACAAGACAAAAATAAAGCAAAACGTGGAACAAGAAAATCAAAAACTTAGCTTGTCCTGAAGATTACTGAAGCCAGAAGCTGAGGTAACAAAACACTCTGATAACCTTGATAGCCGGCGGGGAAATGACAAGAAAGCCCGGTTAAATAGGAAACTCCCAAATCCTAATAGAACAGGTGGACACCAGAGACAGCAGAACACAAATCACCCAGTACCATCAGTAACCACCAGAGGGAGCCCAAAAACAGAACTCACAACAGTACCCCCCCCCTTGAGGAGGGGTCACCGAACCCTCACGAGAACCACCAGGGCGACCAGGATGAGCCCTATGAAAAGCGCGGACCAAATCATCAGCATGAACATCAGAGGCAACCACCCAAGAATTATCCTCCTGACCATAACCCTTCCACTTGACCAAATATTGGAGTTTCCGTCTGGAAACACGAGAATCCAAGATCTTCTCCACAACATACTCCAATTCTCCCTCCACCAGCACCGGAGCAGGAGGCTCAAGCGAAGGAACAACAGGTGCCTCATACCTCCGCAACAGCGACCGATGGAACACATTATGAATAGCAAACGATGCCGGGAGATCCAAACGAAACGACACAGGGTTAAGAATTTCCAAGATCCCATAAGGACCGATGAACCGAGGCTTGAACTTAGGAGAAGAGACCTTCATAGGAACAAAACGAGAAGACAACCACACCAAGTCCCCAACACGAAGTCGAGGACCCACGCGGCGACGGCGATTAGCAAGCTGCTGAGCCTTCTCCTGGGACAACTTCAAATTGTCCACCACATGACTCCAAATCTGATGCAACCTATCCACCACCATGTCCACTCCAGGACAATCAGAAGGCTCCACCTGACCAGAGGAAAAACGAGGATGAAACCCCGAATTACAAAAGAAAGGAGAAACCAAGGTAGCAGAACTAGCCCGATTATTAAGGGCAAACTCGGCCAGCGGCAAAAAGGTAACCCAGTCATCCTGATCAGCAGAAACTAAACACCTCAAATAAGTTTCCAAGGTCTGATTAGTTCGCTCCGTCTGGCCATTCGTCTGAGGGTGGAATGCAGACGAAAAGGACAAATCAATGCCCATCTTAGCACAGAACGTCCGCCAAAATCTAGACACAAACTGGGATCCCCTGTCAGAAACGATGTTCTCCGGAATCCCATGCAAACGAACCACGTTCTGGAAAAACAGAGGGACCAACTCAGAGGAGGAAGGTAACTTAGGCAAGGGTACAAGATGAACCATTTTAGAAAAGCGGTCACACACAACCCAGATGACGGACATTTTTTGAGAGACAGGGAGATCCGAAATAAAGTCCATGGAAATGTGCGTCCAAGGCCTCTTCGGGATAGGCAAAGGTGACAACAATCCACTGGCTCGAGAACAGCAAGGCTTAGCCCGAGCACAAACCCCACAAGACTGCACAAAAGAACGCACATCCCTCGACAAGGAGGGCCACCAAAAAGACCTGGCCACCAAGTCTCTAGTACCAAATATTCCAGGATGACCTGCCAACGCAGAAGAATGGACCTCGGAGATGACTCTACTGGTCCAACTATCCAGAACAAACAGTCTCTCAGGCGGACAACGATCAGGTTTACCCGCCTGAAACTCCTGCAAAGCACGTCGCAAGTCTGGGAAGACGGCCGACAAAATCACCCCATCCCTAAGGATACCAGTGGGCTCAGAATTTCCAGGGGAGTCAGGCACAAAACTCCTAGAAAGAGCATCCGCCTTCACATTCTTTGAACCTGGCAGGTATGAAACCACAAAATTGAAACGAGAGAAAAACAGTGACCAACGAGCCTGTCTAGGATTCAGACGCCTGGCAGACTCAAGGTAAATCAGATTTTTGTGATCAGTCAAGACCACCACACGATGTCTAGCAACCTCCAGCCAATGACGCCACTCCTCAAATGCCCACTTCATGGCCAAAAGTTCCCGATTACCCACATCATAATTCCGCTCAGCGGGCAAAAATTTTCTAGAAAAGAACGCACATGGCTTCATCACCGAGCAATCGGAGCTCCTCTGTGACAAAACCGCCCCCGCTCCAATCTCGGAAGCATCAACCTCAACTTGGAAAGGAAGCGAAACATCAGGCTGACGCAACACAGGAGCAGAAGAAAACCGGCGTTTAAGTTCCTGAAAGGCCTCCACAGCCGCAGGAGACCAATTAGCAACATCAGCACCCTTCTTAGTCAAATCCGTCAAAGGCTTAACAACACTAGAAAAATTAGTTATAAAACGACGATAGAAATTAGCAAAGCCCAAGAACTTCTGCAAACTCTTGAGATGCAGGCTGCGTCCAGTCACAAATAGCCCGAACCTTGACGGGATCCATCTCAATAGTAGAAGGGGAAAAAATATACCCCAAGAAAGAAATCTTCTGGACTCCAAAGAGACACTTTGAGCCCTTTACAAACAAGGAATTAGCCCGCAGGACCTGAAACACCTTCCTGACCTGCTGAACATGAGACTCCCAGTCATCAGAAAAAACCAAAATATCATCCAAATACACAATCATAAATTTATCCAGATATTCACGGAAAATATCGTGCATAAAGGACTGGAAGACTGAAGGAGCATTAGAAAGTCCGAAAGGCATTACCAAATACTCAAAATGGCCCTCAGGCGTATTAAATGCGGTTTTCCACTCATCACCTTGCTTTATTCGTATAAGATTATACGCACCCCGGAGATCAATCTTAGTGAACCATTTGGCCCCCTTAATGCGAGCAAACAAATCAGTCAACAAAGGCAAAGGATACTGATATTTTACGGTAATCTTATTCAAAAGACGATAATCTATACAAGGCCTCAAGGACCCATCTTTCTTGGCCACGAAAAAAAATCCTGCTCCCAATGTAGATGAAGATGGACGGATATGTCCCTTTCCCAAGGACTCCTTAACATAATCCCGCATAGCAGTATGCTCTGGCACTGACAGATTGAACAAACGACCTTTAGGAAATTTACTGCCAGGAATTAAATCTATAGCACAATCGCAATCCCTGTGAGGGGGAAGCGAACTGAGCTTAGGCTCCTCAAAAACATCCCGATAATCCGACAAAAATACAGGAACCTCAGAAGGAGTAGATGAAGCGATAGAAATCGGAGGTGCATCATCATGAACCCCCTGACAACCCCAGCTTAACACAGACATTGATTTCCAGTCAAGGACTGGATTATGAGTTTGTAACCATGGCAGACCAAGTACTAGAACATCATGTAAATTATACAATACCAGGAAGCGAATCACCTCCTGATGAACGGGAGTCATACGCATGGTCACTTGTGTCCAGTACTGAGGTTTATTCATAGCCAAAGGTGTAGAGTCAATTCCCTTCAAAGGAATAGGGACTTCCAGAGGCTCAAGACTAAACCCACATCGCTTGGCAAATGACCAATCCATAAGACTCAGGGCAGCGCCTGAATCTACATAGGCATCGACGGAAATGGATGATAATGAGCAAATCAGAGTCACAGACAGAATGAACTTAGACTGTAACGTACTAATGGCAACAGACTTATCAACCTTTTTTGTGCGTTTAGAGCATGCTGATATAACATGAGCTGAATCACCACAATAAAAGCACAACCCATTTTTCCGCCTATAGTTTTGCCGTTCACTTCTAGACAGAACTCTATCACATTGCATTGTCTCAAGTGCCTGTTCAGAAGACACCGCCAAATGGTGCACAGGTTTGCGCTCCCGTAAACGCCGATCAATCTGAATAGCCATAGTCATAGACTCATTCAGACCCGTAGGCGCAGGGAACCCCACCATAACATCTTTAATGGCCTCAGAAAGGCCATCTCTGAACTTTGAAGCCAGGGCGCACTCATTCCACTGAGTAAGCACTGACCATTTCCGAAATTTTTGACAATATATTTCTGCTTCATCTTGCCCCTGAGAGAGAGCTAATACAGCTTTTTCAGCCTGAATCTCTTGGTTAGGTTCCTCATAGAGCAAACCCAATGCCAGAAAAAACGCATCCACATTAAGCAACGCAGGATCCCCTGGTGCCAATGCAAATGCCCAATTTTGAGGATCACCCCGCAGGAAAGATATAATAATCTTAACCTGCTGAGCAGGGTCTCCAGAAGAGCGAGATTTCAAAGAAAGGAACAGATTGCAATTGTTCCTAAAATTCAGAAAACTAGATCTATCTCCAGCAAAGAACTCTGGAATAGGAATTCTAGGTTCAGACATAGGAGCATGTACAACAAAATCTTGTATATTTTGAACCTTAGCAGCAAGATTATTCAAGCTGGAAGCTAAACTCTGGACGTCCATGATAAACAGCTAAGGTCAGAGCCATTCAAGGATTAAGAGGAGGAAAAAAAAAAATCAGCCAGGCTGCAATTAGGGCTAGGCAGCAACCTCAGAGGAGAAAAAAAAAAAAAAAAACTTCCTCAGACTACTTTTCCTCCTACTTCAGCCCAAACATTTTTTGGCCGGCTATACTGTCATGATTCCAATGGCAGGGAATCACAAAAGGACAAGCACCAACGAGCTCTAGGGTGATGGAACCTGAGCTGACCGCGACCCTAAACCTGAACACACAAATAACAATAGCCGGGGAACGTGCCTACGTTGATCCTAGACGTCTCGCACCAGCCGAAGATCTAACTTCCCCTATTAGAAGAAACACAGACCTCTCTTGCCTCCAGAGAAATACCCCACAGAAATAGCAGCCCCCCACATATAATGACGGTGAAATGAGAGGAAGGCACATACACAGTATGAAAACTGTTATGGCTGGCAATCAGGCAACACAGCGTGCAGTAATCAGCGCACATACAGAGATCTGGCAATAACCAAAAACAATAGGACGAGCTCTGAGACGTGGAATCTCTGTAGACTGCAGTACCTGATCTATCCTCACACAACTATAAGCAGCAGTGGATTGCGCCTATCACTACCTATGCAACTCGGCACTGCCTGAGGAGCTGACTAGCCTGAAGATAGAAATACAAGCCTGACTTACCTCAGAGAAATACCCCAAAGGAATAGGCAGCCCCCCACATATAATGACTGTTAGCAAGATGAAAAGACAAACGTAGGAATGAAATAGATTCAGCAAAGTGAGGCCCGATATTCTAGACAGAGCGAGGATAGCAAAGAGAACTATGCAGTCCACAAAAAACCCTAAAACGAAAACCACGCAAAGGGGCAAAAAGACCCACCGTGCCGAACTAACAGCACGGCGGTGCACCCCTTTGCTTCTCAGAGCTTCCAGCAAAAGTTAATAGCAAGCTGGACAGGAAAAAACAGAAAACAAACTAGAAGCACTTATCTAGCAGAGCAGCAGGCCCAAGGAAAGATGCAGAAGCTCAGATCCAACACTGGAACATTGACAAGGAGCAAGGAAGACAGACTCAGGTGGAGCTAAATAGCAAGGCAGCCAACGAGCTCACCAAAACACCTGAGGGAGGAAGCCCAGAGACTGCAATACCTCAACAAACCTGGGAAACACACATTCGCCAGAAGACTCGCTACACTCATCAGGAGGGCGTTAAACTAGAAGAAGAGGGGACGGGAAGAAAAACATTAGACTCGAACAAAGACGACCCAGGAAAACATACTCAGAAGGGAGGTAAGAACATTTCTAAAACAATCCACAGTGAGGAGATTGGAACAAAACAAAATCCTCTAAACTGCATGCTCGCAAACGCCAGAAGCCTGACAAACAAGATGGAAGAACTAGAAGCAGAAATATCTACAGGTAACTTTGACATAGTGGGAATAACCGAGACATGGTTAGATGAAAGCTATGACTGGGCAGTTAACTTACAGGGTTACAGTCTGTTTAGAAAGGATCGTAAAAATCGGAGAGGAGGAGGGGTTTGTCTCTATGTAAAGTCTTGTCTAAAGTCCACTTTAAGGGAGGATATTAGCGAAGGGAATGAGGATGTCGAGTCCATATGGGTTGAAATTCATGGAGGGAAAAATGGTAACAAAATTCTCATTGGGGTCTGTTACAAACCCCCAAATATAACAGAAAGCATGGAAAGTCTACTTCTAAAGCAGATAGATGAAGCTGCAACCCATAATGAGGTCCTGGTTATGGGGGACTTTAACTACCCGGATATTAACTGGGAAACAGAAACCTGTGAAACCCATAAAGGCAACAGGTTTCTGCTAATAACCAAGAAAAATTATCTTTCACAATTGGTGCAGAATCCAACCAGAGGAGCAGCACTTTTAGACCTAATACTATCTAATAGACCTGACAGAATAACAAATCTGCAGGTGGTTGGGCATTTAGGAAATAGCGACCACAATATTGTGCAGTTTCACCTGTCTTTCACTAGGGGGACTTGTCAGGGAGTCACAAAAACATTGAACTTTAGGAAGGCAAAGTTTGAACAGCTTAGAGATGCCCTTAATCTGGTAGACTGGGACAATATCCTCAGAAATAAGAATACAGATAATAAATGGGAAATGTTTAAGAACATCCTAAATAGGCAGTGTAAGCGGTTTATACCTTGTGGGAATAAAAGGACTAGAAATAGGAAAAACCCAATGTGGCTAAACAAAGAAGTAAGACAGGCAATTAACAGTAAAAAGAAAGCATTTGCACTACTAAAGCAGGATGGCACCATTGAAGCTCTAAAAAACTATAGGGAGAAAAATACTTTATCTAAAAAACTAATTAAAGCTGCCAAAAAGGAAACAGAGAAGCACATTGCTAAGGAGAGTAAAACTAATCCCAAACTGTTCTTCAACTATATCAATAGTAAAAGAATAAAAACTGAAAATGTAGGCCCCTTAAAAAATAGTGAGGAAAGAATGGTTGTAGATGACGAGGAAAAAGCTAACATATTAAACACCTTCTTCTCCACGGTATTCACGGTGGAAAATGAAATGCTAGGTGAAATCCCAAGAAACAATGAAAACCCTATATTAAGGGTCACCAATCTAACCCAAGAAGAGGTGCGAAACCGGCTAAATAAGATTAAAATAGATAAATCTCCGGGTCCGGATGGCATACACCCACGAGTACTAAGAGAACTAAGTAATGTAATAGATAAACCATTATTTCTTATTTTTAGTGACTCTATAGCGACAGGGTCTGTTCCGCAAGACTGGCGCATAGCAAATGTGGTGCCAATATTCAAAAAAGGCTCTAAAAGTGAACCTGGAAATTATAGGCCAGTAAGTCTAACCTCTATTGTTGGTAAAATATTTGAAGGGTTTCTGAGGGATGTTATTCTGGATTATCTCAATGAGAATAACTGTTTAACTCCATATCAGCATGGGTTTATGAGAAATCGCTCCTGTCAAACCAATCTAATCAGTTTTTATGAAGAGGTAAGCTATAGACTGGACCACGGTGAGTCATTGGACGTGGTATATCTCGATTTTTCCAAAGCGTTTGATACCGTGCCGCACAAGAGGTTGGTACACAAAATGAGAATGCTTGGTCTGGGGGAAAATGTGTGTAAATGGGTTAGTAACTGGCTTAGTGATAGAAAGCAGAGGGTGGTTATAAATGGTATAGTCTCTAACTGGGTCGCTGTGACCAGTGGGGTACCGCAGGGGTCAGTATTGGGACCTGTTCTCTTCAACATATTCATTAATGATCTGGTAGAAGGTTTACACAGTAAAATATCGATATTTGCAGATGATACAAAACTATGTAAAGCAGTTAATACAAGAGAAGATAGTATTCTGCTACAGATGGATCTGGATAAGTTGGAAACTTGGGCTGAAAGGTGGCAGATGAGGTTTAACAATGATAAATGTAAGGTTATACACATGGGAAGAGGGAATCAATATCACCATTACACACTGAACGGGAAACCACTGTGTAAATCTGATAGGGAGAAGGACTTGGGGATCCTAGTTAATGATAAACTTACCTGGAGCAGCCAGTGCCAGGCAGCAGCTGCCAAGGCAAACAGGATCATGGGGTGCATTAAAAGAGGTCTGGATACACATGATGAGAGCATTATACTGCCTCTGTACAAATCCCTAGTTAGACCGCACATGGAGTACTGTGTCCAGTTTTGGGCACCGGTGCTCAGGAAGGATATAATGGAACTAGAGAGAGTACAAAGGAGGGCAACAAAATTAATAAAGGGGATGGGAGAACTACAATACCCAGATAGATTAGCGAAATTAGGATTATTTAGTCTAGAAAAAAGACGACTGAGGGGTGATCTAATAACCATGTATAAGTATATAAGGGGACAATACAAATATCTCGCTGAGGATCTGTTTATACCAAGGAAGGTGACGGGCACAAGGGGGCATTCTTTGCGTCTGGAGGAGAGAAGGTTTTTCCACCAACATAGAAGAGGATTCTTTACTGTTAGGGCAGTGAGAATCTGGAATTGCTTGCCTGAGGAGGTGGTGATGGCGAACTCAGTCGAGGGGTTCAAGAGAGGCCTGGATGTCTTCCTGGAGCAGAACAATATTGTATCATACAATTATTAGGTTCTGTAGAAGGACGTAGATCTGGGTATTTATTATGATGGAATATAGGCTGAACTGGATGGACAAATGTCTTTTTTCGGCCTTACTAACTATGTTACTATGTTACTATGTTGTGACCACAGAAGTGAACTCAGCCACAGAATTCACAACAGTACCCCCCCCTTGAGGAGGGGTCACCGAACCCTCACCAGAACCCCCAGGCTGACCAGGATGAGCCACATGAAAGGCACGAACAAGATCTGGAGCATGGACATCAGAGGCAAAAACCCAGGAATTATCTTCCTGAGCATAACCCTTCCATTTGACCAGATACTGGAGTTTCCGTCTAGAGACACGAGAATCCAAAATCTTCTCCACAATATACTCCAATTCCCCCTCCACCAAAACAGGGGCAGGAGGCTCCACAGATGGAACCATAGGTGCCACGTATCTCCTCAACAACGACCTATGGAATACATTATGTATGGAAAAGGAGTCTGGGAGGGTCAGACGAAAAGACACCGGATTGAGAATCTCAGAAATCCTATACGGACCAATAAAACGAGGTTTAAATTTAGGAGAGGAAACCTTCATAGGAATATGACGAGAAGATAACCAGAAAACAAACTAGAAGCACTTATCTAGCAGAGCAGCAGGCCCAAGGAAAGATGCAGAAGCTCAGATCCAACACTGGAACATTGACAAGGAGCAAGGAAGACAGACTCAGGTGGAGCTAAATAGCAAGGCAGCCAACGAGCTCACCAAAACACCTGAGGGAGGAAGCCCAGAGACTGCAATACCACTTGTGACCACAGAAGTGAACTCAGCCACAGAATTCACAACAGTACCCCCCCCTTGAGGAGGGGTCACCGAACCCTCACCAGAACCCCCAGGCTGACCAGGATGAGCCACATGAAAGGCACGAACAAGATCTGGAGCATGGACATCAGAGGCAAAAACCCAGGAATTATCTTCCTGAGCATAACCCTTCCATTTGACCAGATACTGGAGTTTCCGTCTAGAGACACGAGAATCCAAAATCTTCTCCACAATATACTCCAATTCCCCCTCCACCAAAACAGGGGCAGGAGGCTCCACAGATGGAACCATAGGTGCCACGTATCTCCTCAACAACGACCTATGGAATACATTATGTATGGAAAAGGAGTCTGGGAGGGTCAGACGAAAAGACACCGGATTGAGAATCTCAGAAATCCTATACGGACCAATAAAACGAGGTTTAAATTTAGGAGAGGAAACCTTCATAGGAATATGACGAGAAGATAACCAAACCAGATCCCCAACACGAAGTCGGGGTCCCACACGGCGTCTGCGATTAGCGAAAAGCTGAGCCTTCTCCTGGGACAAGGTCAAATTGTCCACTATCTGAGTCCAGATCTGCTGCAACCTGTCCACCACAGAATCCACACCAGGACAGTCCGAAGACTCAACCTGTCCTGAAGAGAAACGAGGATGGAACCCAGAATTGCAGAAAAATGGAGAGACCAAGGTAGCCGAGCTGGCCCGATTATTAAGGGCGAACTCAGCCAACGGCAAAAATGACACCCAATCATCCTGGTCAGCGGAAACAAAACATCTCAGATATGTTTCCAAGGTCTGATTGGTTCGTTCGGTCTGGCCATTAGTCTGAGGATGGAAGGCCGAGGAGAAAGATAGGTCAATGCCCATCCTACCACAAAAGGCTCGCCAGAACCTCGAGACAAACTGGGAACCTCTGTCAGAAACAATATTCTCAGGAATGCCATGTAAACGAACCACATGCTGGAAGAACAAAGGCACCAAATCAGAGGAGGAAGGCAATTTAACCAAGGGCACCAGATGGACCATTTTAGAAAAGCGATCACAGACCACCCAAATGACCGACATTTTTTGAGAAACGGGAAGGTCAGAAATGAAATCCATCGAAATATGTGTCCAAGGCCTCTTCGGGACCGGCAAGGGCAAAAGCAACCCACTGGCACGTGAACAGCAGGGCTTAGCCCTAGCACAAATTCCACAGGACTGCACAAAAGCACGCACATCCCGTGACAGAGATGGCCACCAGAAGGATCTAGCAACCAACTCCCTGGTACCAAAGATTCCTGGATGACCGGCCAGCACCGAACAATGAAGTTCAGAGATAACTTTACTAGTCCACCTATCAGGGACGAACAGTTTCTCGGCCGGACAACGATCAGGTTTATTAGCCTGAAATTTCTGCAACACTCTCCGCAAATCAGGGGAGATGGCAGACACAATGACTCCTTCCTTGAGGATACTCGCCGGCTCAGATAACCCCGGAGAGTCGGGCACAAAACTCCTAGACAGAGCATCCGCCTTCACATTTTTAGAGCCCGGAAGGTACGAAATCACAAAATCAAAACGAGCAAAAAATAACGACCAACGGGCCTGTCTAGGATTCAAGCGCTTGGCAGACTCAAGATAAGTCAAGTTCTTATGATCAGTCAAAACCACCACGCGATGCTTAGCACCCTCAAGCCAATGACGCCACTCCTCGAATGCCCACTTCATGGCCAGCAACTCTCGGTTGCCCACATCATAATTACGCTCAGCAGCAGAAAATTTCCTGGAAAAGAAAGCACATGGTTTGAACACTGAGCAACCAGAACCTCTCTGTGACAAAACCGCCCCTGCACCAATCTCAGAAGCATCAACCTCGACCTGGAACGGAAGAGAAACATCAGGTTGACACAACACAGGGGCACAGCAAAAACGACGCTTCAACTCCTGAAAAGCTTCCACGGCAGCAGAAGACCAATTAACCAAATCAGCACCCTTCTTGGTCAAATCGGTCAATGGTCTGGCAATGCTAGAAAAATTACAGATGAAGCGACGATAAAAATTAGCAAAGCCCAGGAATTTCTGCAGACTTTTTAGAGATGTCGGCTGAGTCCAATCCTGGATGGCCTGAACCTTAACCGGATCCATCTCGATAGTAGAAGGGGAAAAGATGAACCCCAAAAATGAAACTTTCTGCACACCGAAGAGACACTTTGATCCCTTCACAAACAAGGAATTAGCACGCAGTACCTGGAAAACCATTCTGACTTGCTTCACATGAGACTCCCAATCATCTGAGAAGATCAAAATGTCATCCAAGTAAACAATCAGGAATTTATCCAGATACTCACGGAAGATGTCATGCATAAAAGACTGAAACACAGATGGAGCATTGGCAAGTCCGAACGGCATCACTGGATACTCAAAATGACCCTCGGGCGTATTAAATGCCGTTTTCCATTCATCTCACTGCCTGATTCTCACCAGATTATACGCACCACGAAGATCAATCTTAGTAAACCAACTAGCCCCCTTAATCCGAGCAAACAAGTCAGAAATCAATGGCAAGGGATACTGAAACTTAACAGTGATCTTATTAAGAAGGCGGTAATCAATACACGGTCTTAGCGAACCATCCTTCTTGGCTACAAAAAAGAACCCTGCTCCCAATGGTGACGACGATGGGCGAATATGTCCCTTCTCCAGGGACTCCTTCACATAACTGCGCATAGCGGTGTGTTCAGGTACGGACAAATTAAATAAACGACCCTTAGGGAATTTACTACCAGGAATCAAATCGATAGCACAATCACAATTCCTATGCGGAGGTAGGGCATCAGACTTGGACTCTTCAAATACATCCTGAAAGTCCGACAAGAACTCTGGGATGTCAGAAGGAATGGATGACGAAATAGACAAAAATGGAACATCACCATGTACTCCCTGACAACCCCAGCTGGTTACCGACATAGAGTTCCAATCCAATACTGGATTATGGGTTTATAGCCATGGCAACCCCAACATGACCACATCATGCAAATTATGCAGTACCAGAAAGCGAATAACTTCCTGATGTGCAGGAGCCATGCACATGGTCAGCTGGGCCCAGTACTGAGGCTTATTCTTGGCCAAAGGTGTAGCATCAATTCCTCTCAACGGAATAGGACACTGCAAAGGCTCCAAGAAAAATCCACAACGTTTAGCATAATCCAAATCCATCAGATTCAGGGCAGCGCCTGAATCCACAAACGCCATGACAGAATACGATGACAAAGAGCACATTAAGGTAATGGACAAAAGGAATTTGGACTGTACAGTACCAATAACGGCAGAGCTATCAAACCGCCTAGTGCGTTTAGGACAATTAGAAATAGCATGAGTAGAATCACCACAATAGAAACACAGTCTGTTCAGACGTCTGTGTTCTTGCCGTTCTACTTTAGTCATAGTCCTGTCGCACTGCATAGGCTCAGGTTTACTCTCAGACAATACCGCCAGATGGTGCACAGATTTACGCTCGCGCAAGCGACGACCGATCTGAATGGCCAAGGACATAGACTCATTCAAACCAGCAGGCATAGGAAATCCCACCATTACATCCTTAAGAGCTTCAGAGAGACCCTTTCTGAACAAAGCCGCTAGTGCAGATTCATTCCACAGAGTGAGTACTGACCACTTCCTAAATTTCTGACAATATACTTCTACATCATCCTGACCCTGGCATAAAGCCAGCAGATTTTTCTCAGCCTGATCCACTGAATTAGGCTCATCGTAAAGCAATCCCAGCGCCTGGAAAAATGCATCAACATTACTCAATGCAGAATCTCCTGGTGCAAGAGAAAACGCCCAGTCCTGTGGGTCGCCGCACAAAAAAGAAATAATAATCAAAACCTGTTGAATAGGATTACCAGAAGAATGAGGTTTCAAGGCCAAAAATAGCTTACAATTATTTCTGAAGCTCAGGAACTTAGTTCTGTCACCAAAAAACAAATCAGGAATCGGAATTCTTGGTTCTAGCATCGATTTCTGATCAATAGTATCTTGAATCTTTTGTACATTTACAACGAGATTATCCATTGAGGAGCACAGAGCCTGAATATCCATGTCCACAGCTGTGTCCTGAAGCACTCTAATGTCTAGGGGAAAAAAAAGACTGAAGACAGAGCTAAGAAAAAAAAATGCTGTCAGGATTTCTTTTTTCCCCTCTATTGGGAATCATTGGTTAGGCTCCTTGTACTGTTATGGCTGGCAATCAGGCAACACAGCGTGCAGTAATCAGCGCACATACAGAGATCTAGCAATAACCAAAAACAATAGGACTAGCTCTGAGACGTGGAATCTCTGTAGACTGCAGTACCTGATCTATCCTCACACAACTATAAGCAGCAGTGGATTGCGCCTATCACTACCTATGCAACTCGGCACTGCCTGAGGAGCTGACTAGCCTGAAGATAGAAATACAAGCCTGACTTACCTCAGAGAAATACCCCAAAGGAATAGGCAGCCCCCCACATATAATGACTGTTAGCAAGATGAAAAGACAAACGTAGGAATGAAATAGATTCAGCAAAGTGAGGCCCGATATTCTAGACAGAGCGAGGATAGCAAAGAGAACTATGCAGTCCACAAAAAACCCTAAAACGAAAACCACGCAAAGGGGCAAAAAGACCCACCGTGCCGAACTAACAGCACGGCGGTGCACCCCTTTGCTTCTCAGAGCTTCCAGCAAAAGTTAATAGCAAGCTGGACAGGAAAAAACAGAAAACAAACTAGAAGCACTTATCTAGCAGAGCAGCAGGCCCAAGGAAAGATGCAGAAGCTCAGATCCAACACTGGAACATTGACAAGGAGCAAGGAAGACAGACTCAGGTGGAGCTAAATAGCAAGGCAGCCAACGAGCTCACCAAAACACCTGAGGGAGGAAGCCCAGAGACTGCAATACCACTTGTGACCACAGAAGTGAACTCAGCCACAGAATTCACAACAGAAAACAGATTCAGCAAAATGAGGCCCGCTAAAACTAGATAGCAGAGGATACAAAAGTAAACTGCGCGGTCAGCAAAAAACCCTTCAAAAAACCATCCTGTAATTACTTGAACTCATGTTCCAACTCATGGAACATGAGGAGCAATTACAGCCCACTAGAGCAACCAGCAGCAAAGAAACAATTATATGCAAGCTGGACAAGACAAAAATAAAGCAAAACGTGGAACAAGAAAATCAAAAACTTAGCTTGTCCTGAAGATTACTGAAGCCAGAAGCTGAGTTAACAAAACACTCTGATAACCTTGATAGCCGGCGGGGAAATGACAAGAAAGCCCGGTTAAATAGGAAACTCCCAAATCCTAATAGAACAGGTGGACACCAGAGACAGCAGAACACAAATCACCCAGTACCATCAGTAACCACCAGAGGGAGCCCAAAAACAGAACTCACAACACTCAGCCTAAAAATTGCAGCCCGCAGCCGCCCAGAAAAGGTAGATGCAAAAAATCTGGCGTTTTTGCCCAGCTCTTCCCACTTGCCCTGGGGCAGTGGCAAGTGGGATTCATATTTGTGGGGTTGATGTCACCTTTATATTGTCTGGTGACATAATACTACTCAGACAACACTGGATGAGGGTAAAACAGTGTTGCCATACTTAGACCATGAAACAGGCAAATAACACATAGAACAGTCCCAGCAAAATACCCAACATGGTGCAAATGACAGAGTAACATAGTAACATAGTAACATAGTTAGTAAGGCCGAAAAAAAGACATTTGTCCATCCAGTTCAGCCTATATTCCATCATAATAAATCCCCAGATCTACGTCCTTCTACAGAACCTAATAATTGTATGATACAATATTGTTCTGCTCCAGGAAGACATCCAGGCCTCTCTTGAACCCCTCGACTGAGTTCGCCATCACCACCTCCTCAGGCAAGCAATTCCAGATTCTCACTGCCCTAACAGTAAAGAATCCTCTTCTATGTTGGTGGAAAAACCTTCTCTCCTCCAGACGCAAAGAATGCCCCCTTGTGCCCGTCACCTTCCTTGGTATAAACAGATCCTCAGCGAGATATTTGTATTGTCCCCTTATATACTTATACATGGTTATTAGATCGCCCCTCAGTCGTCTTTTTTCTAGACTAAATAATCCTAATTTCGCTAATCTATCTGGGTATTGTAGTTCTCCCATCCCCTTTATTAATTTTGTTGCCCTCCTTTGTACTCTCTCTAGTTCCATTATATCCTTCCTGAGCACCGGTGCCCAAAACTGGACACAGTACTCCATGTGCGGTCTAACTAACTAACCCTTCCGCTGACTCACCAGCCACTGTGACTTCAGAGCTTCCAGAGCTGACTACCCCCACCTGGGCACACATTGAGACTAGGTAATGACAAGCTTAGGAAGCTGACAGTCCATTGGGGTACAAGACCAGGTGACCGTAGGGTCACGCCATTTGTTTCTCTGAAAATCTCCATGGAGCCAGGTTACCAGTGAGTCCCCATTCCTGACTTTCCCAAACGTATCCATGGGGCTCAGGTGACTGGTGGGTCCACATCCTGACTACCTAAAATGTATCCATGCCTCAGTGATGGTCGATGGAGCAGATCTGTGCTCTTTCAGCTGGGGCCGGGGTCCCCTAAGCTGGCATCCTGTAGAATGTCAAATCTGTGTCCCTCGTAATGGAGCCATGATCTGTCCGTTATCCTGTAGCGCATTCTTGGCTGTGGTTTTGTAGAGAGTCTCTGGTTCTCTGGATCTCTTGGATGTTGGTTACATGTCACAAAGGCATGTATCCCCTTTTTATAGTCCACAACTGTTCTTCAATCCATCATTCACAGGTAAAGGGGAAAAATGATGACAATATCAACTCGCATTGTTTATTTCATTTATTTGCATAGTTTTTCCTCCTCTGTTTTGCAAGTCAACAAGCCACAGGACCCACCCAATGCATATAACGCAAACATCCATTGTTTAATTACTCTGCATCATTGTTTTGCAAAGATAGGAGACAATAAGGGTATGTGCACATGTCAGGAATTCTTGCGCAGAAATTTTCCTGACAAAAAACGGACATTTCTGCCAGAAATCCGCATGCGTTTTTGGTGCGTTTTTGTGTGCATTTTTTCCCAAATGCATAGAATAGCGGGAAAAACACAGAAAATCCGCAAAATTAATGAACATGCTGCTTTTTTTTTTTACTGCGATGCGTTTTTTTCGCGGAAAAAAACGCATCATGTGCACAAAACATGCAGAATGCATTCTAAATGATAGGATGCATAATGTATGTGTTTTAATGAGTTTTTATAGAGTTTTTATCGCGAAAAAAACGCGAACAAACCTGAACGTGTGCACATAGCCTAAGTTGTAGGATCTGGTATAAGAGGCAAACATTCAAAATGATCAAAAATCAACGTTTAAGACTCCTATGTCAACAGTGTATGGTACTTCATAGAACAAAAAACCTGAACAGCAGCTCCATTTAGTGTGAACAGATGCTTGCTGCAATGACTTCATAACATGTAAAAAAGAGGGGCACACAGCAGCACTTTGTAGAGACCAATATTTATGCAAACACAAGACCTAACATGATTGCTGAATAAGTTGTTCTAAAAAAAAGAAAAAAAAAAAAATATTTACAAAAAATGAAGGTTGTTAGCGCATAAGTTGGCCAATTCATATGTACCCATCAACCACGACAACGTGACACGTCTCTGATGGGTCCTATCGTACTAAACATGCCTCTCTTTGGCTATAAGCCTTCAGTGTGAATGGGCAAACATACCTCTTTTGAGTTACAAACCTACAAATTTAAATGGACTGGTAGGAACCATATTTGTAGGTTTGTTACTCAAAAGAGGCATGTTTGCCCATTCATACTGTAGGATTATAGCCCAAGAGAGGCATGTTTAGGATGATAGGACCCATCAGAGAAGTGTCACCTTGTCATGGTTGATGGGCACACATGAACTAGCCAATTTATGCGCTTAGAACCTTCATTTTTTGTAAGTACTTTTTATTTATTTATTTTTTTTTTAGTACAGTTCATTCTCTAATCATGTTATATCTTGTGTTTGCGCATATATTGGTCTCTACAGAGTGCGGCTGTGTCCTCCTCTTTTTTACAGTGTATGGTTCTTGACCAACTGAAGAACAAACGCTTACATTCAAAAATCACCATATAGATAACAGTCAGTGACTCATGGCTTACTGAAAATAGACGTCTGATTAATTAAGATAAAATGCTGTGTCGTCACAAAGCCTATCCATTACTAATCCTATAGTCATATTGTAAATAAACGCAGCCAGAATTAAATCCTTTATTTGAAATAACAAGACACACAGTTTTAGTTTTTTATTTAAAAAAAACAAACACGGTTATACTCACCTAACGCTCATTCCATTGAAGAAATCATCCCCGGTAAAAAAAAAAAAAGAAGAAAATAATAAACAAGAAATATGCTCACTTTATGTCTATTCCACTGAAGCCATCGTCTCCTGTAAAAAAAAAACCCAAAACAGATAAAAACAACCATACCACCTGTCCAACGTTCTGTCCCACAGGTCTATGATAAATAGTTTTCAACCTGGGCAGTGCCAAAATGAGACCGTCCAGGCTGAAAACCACTGGAGAATGAGCTGTCACAGTGTCTGTGACTAGTGGTGACCACAGGTCACTAAGGCTGTGTTCCCAGCTAGACCCCTGGACTGCGGTGACCTCAATGAGCTCAGCGCTACACAGTGAGACGTTTTCTCACAGTGTTAGCAGTGATCTCATTGAGGTAAACACAGTTCACCGTGGCGCCCGCTCTCACTGCAGTGAGACACTAACCCCTGCTCTTCGGTGTGAGCGGTCACCTCCAACCTCCTCTCATGAGCAAGAGTCGCAGATGGATTAAAGCGTGAAATGCAATGGAGTCGTTCCACTTCGGACAGGTGAGGGATATTGTTATTTTTTATTTTTGTTTTTTTTTACAGGGGACAATGGCTTCTGAGGAATAGGTGTTAAGGTGAGAATAATGTGATTTTTTTTTTAAATTTTATTCTTAATTTTACACTTGATGTAGATTGCTGAGGCTGAATACCATTGTCCCCTGTTCACGTTGATCACAGGCACAGCAGGGAACAATGATGTGAGCTGTCTTCAGCACCCGGCATCTGAGAACAGCGCAAACTGTGGCGGCTTTTCTCAGGTGCCGATGCGGCACACTGTGGCCATAAGTATAAAACATATGTACACATGGACACTGTTTGGTCAGTATTTTACATCCGTATTTGTAAACCAAAAACAGGAAAGGAAAAAGTATAATAGAAACACATCACCACTTCTGTATTTATCATCCGCTCCTGGTTTTGGCTGACAAATACTGATATAAAATACTGTATGTGTGAACGTGGCCTACGACTTCATTCAGAAATCCCTTTTTTTGCCCACAAGTGCTATCCGTGTTTTTACAGAGATCGTACCTGTAATAGTGATTGGGCCATTCACATGTCTGTGATTTTTCACAGAACAATTGTTTCACACAGCAAGACATGTGCGATTCTAATCTGAGGATCAAAATTCGCAATGCAAGTGTAAAAAAAAATCAGTCAGCACTCGGATGGCATCCAAGTGGTATCCATGTTCCATGGACTGTTAGACGGGAGATGGTGGAGAAACCTTTTTTTATTTTGGTTTCTGGTGAAACTCGGACCAAACTCCTAGGCTATGTTCATTTTTTGGAGTGGTTTTTTATTTTTGCAGCTTTTTTTTGTATAAATCATTTTTATTGGTCACAGCAATAAAAAAAACAAAGGCAAACGTTACAAACTGGTAAATCTGTGCAATGATAGGCAGTAATTTTAAGTCGAACAAGAGGAGCATAGTTACAGCATTTATGTCTTATGATTTAACTTTTCTGATCAGCAATGCTCCTGGCTATCCCGAAATCATGAGCTGATAACAATAAAAAACAGCCGGGATAGATGGTACCAATTGTTAGATTTCTTTGTGGATATTCAAAATACAATATGTATAATCGAACTAGTTATGAGGAGGACAAACATAGAAAGTAAGGAAGGGGAAAGAAAAGAGGGTGGGAAGAAGAAAAGAAGGATGGATGAGGGTGTGGGGAATTCAGGGAAGGAGTGTGGCTGCCCCCGCATCCCAGCAGACAGGACGCACGCCGAGGAACGGCCTGGAAGCATACGAGAATAGGCTATAAAGTGCGTCGGGTTCTGGAAACCCAGAGATCCAGTTCAGGAGTTTCCCTAAAAGCGATCCAAGGGGCCCATATGTTGTAAGTTTTCTCTGCGCTACCTGGTGACTGATTTATCAACTGCTCCATTCTATAGATGTTATTAAGTTCTGCCACAAAATCTGTACGGGAAGGAAATTTTTCTTGTTTCCAAAACCTAGGGATCAGATTTCTGACTGCGGTAAGAAGGTGTCTGAGGATACCCCTCTTGAACCTAGATATTGACAAGTCGCATAGAGACAGCAAAGCTAGACCTGCTGAAGGTTGGATCTGTGTGATAGACAACCTATTATGAAGTTTAAAGACGGCCAGCCACAAATCCCTTATGGGGGGGCAGTCCCACCAGATATGCATGTAGGAGCCTATTTCCTTTAAACATCTCCAGCAGACATCAGGAGTCGTGGGGAACACCGCATGCACCATGGAGGGGCATCTATACCATCTTGCTAGAATCCTATAGCTCCTCTCCTGTGATACTGCGCATAATGACGATCTGGAAGAAAAGAGAAGAATTTTTTCCCTATCTTCAGATGACAAGGGTCTTCCTAGGTCGCCCTCCCATTTTGAGAAAAACAATGGCCAACCCTGCAGTGGAGCCCTTCCCTCTTGGAAGATTTTATATAGCAGCGAGACGGTATGATCTGGGGGATTTGCTGATATGCAAAGCATCTCAAAGGGAGTTAGCGGCCTGTTGATGTTGGCTTGTTTAGAGATTGAGTGGATATAACTTTTTAGTTGTTCATAGAAGAACCAGTCAACAGAGCATGATTCCTCCCCTGGGAATAGTTCCCTAAGGGACTTCATCCCAGTTTCATTTAAATAGTCATGGATGATGGGTTTGGAATCTTTTCTTTTATTTAGAAATGTCTCTCTATTCAACCCTGCCGGAAAAGCAGAATTATCGTAAATTGGAATTAAGGGGCCCGGGAGGGTTGTGATCTGAAAGTCTTTATTTCGGTTTTTGATAAGAAGCAACAAGTTTCTCGTAAGGAAGGGTATGTAGGTGCCCGGCCCTAGCCCCTTGCCTCCTTTCCAAAGTACAATTTGGGAGTCTCGTCCATTGAGATCATTTTCTAAGTTAACCCACTTTTTGTTGTTTTTACTGTGATAAAGGTCTAGGATACAAGCTCCCATTGATGCATAACTATAAATCGCGAGGTCCGGGAGACCCAGTCCACCTGTCGATTTAGATCTACTCAATGTTGTATATGAAATACGTGCTCGATTATGAGACCAAATAAAACGAGTAATTATTTGTTTGAGGCGGGAAAAGAAGGAAGCTGGTAGGTATAGGGGAATTGTTTGAAAAAATATAAGAGGCGAGGCAGGAGGTCCATCTTCACTGCATTGATTCTACCCAGCCAGGACAATTGTAGCCTGTGCCACTTCTCCAAGTCTGAGTTTGTTTTCTGTAGGATTGGCGCAAGGTTGGTTTCAAACAGTTTAGACGTTTTGTTTGTAATTTTGATACCTAAATAAGTAAGGGAATCAAAGCTCCATTTAAATGGGAAAGCCCTCCTTAATTGATCCACCAAGGGGAGTTGGAGTGATATGTTTAGGATTTCGGATTTATGGGAATTCATTTTGAAGTTACTTAGGTGGCCAAATTTATGTAGCTCCGAAATAATGTTTGGTAGGCTCGTAGAGGGGGACGTAATATATAGGAGGATGTCATCTGCAAAGAGTGTTTGCAGCTTTTTTTTATGCAAATTTTCAGGTGCGTTTCACAGTACCAGCAAGTTCAATGAGATATCAGAAATCTCATGCACACACCTTTTTTTTCTTGACTGTTTTGTCATAAGAGCTTGATTTTTGCAAAATGTAGCATGTCACTTGTTTCAGTGTTTTCTCAGTGTTTTTCACCGGGGTAGTGCAAAAACGCTGCAAAAACTAAGCAAACAATGCAGGTACGAGGTTTTGCTGCATTTTTGGAGCCAAAGCCTGATGAAGTTGAATCGGATTTTTTTATGCACTAAACTTGTGCGCTAAATATGGTACCTTAATTTTGCAAGTATATTCTTTGGCTTTTATGGTGGCTATATTTGCCCACAGACATGTAGGGAAATGGACCTGTTTCAGAACATAGTCACGTGCCGTCTGCTTACTTACTTACCTCTTCCTAAAATCACTGATCTGGTCTTCTGTATATCAATAACATTCCCTGGAGGATCCAAACATTGGAAATGTACGTCTGACTATGTGAGGATATAACGTTCCATAACAAAAACCCTTCCGGAAAGAATAAAACAAGAGCACGTCCACTTCACGAGCGATAATAGGAAACACTACAGAATGCGCAGTACAAGAAAACAATACTTCTAGATATTGGACAATTTTGTAACATTGATTTTGGAAGGAGAAATAATGTGCGGTTCCTATCTTAATCATGAAAAGCATCAATTGTGCACTGAGAAGGACAATGAGCTCGGATTCCTGTCGGCGCGGGCGTTATATCGATTATGCTAAAGAGGGACAAACACTCTGCAATCATCGCTATCTGCTCGGGAGTAACACAACAGAATCTGAGATGAAATGTTTAATGCCAACATTTAGTTACAGTGTTCATTGCCTTAAATCATCGATGAGCAAAAAGTAGCAAGAGAAATTCCCATGGGCAAAGACTTGATAGGTGAATCTGGTCTCTGGTAGGACCTGACCGGCATTTCTCTTAGAGGTTGATTATGGAACTCTGTTGGCTTCAGGACTTTGATGTCAGAGGGTTCTCCCCAAGTTGAGAAGTAGGTAAAACTGGACATTTGGGCTCCTTCAACCATTCATGGCGAGTCCGTAGGGACTCGGTACAAGTATATGTTGCAGGTCTACCAATAGCTGGCATGGAAACATATTTTGATTATCAGAAATTCCAGAATGTATCACATTTATGAAGGTTTTTCTGAAGGCTTTGATTATGACCTCGTGTATTCCGTTGGCTTCAGGGCTTTTATGTAAGGGGGCTATCCCCAAAATGAATTTTAGATGATGGTTAATATTCTGAATTAGAAAGTTCCCTCAAACATGCACAGTGGATTGGTGTAAAGAGGCATGACTTACATGTGTGGGTCAAATCTATGTCTACAGGTAGACGCCATAGATATTATGGCTGCTGCAGGTTGATGTTCCTTCAATCACTAATGGTGGTTCAGTGTAAAGGAACTTGGTGCAAATTTAGGTTACAAATCTATGTCTGCTTATAGCTGACATGGAAAGATATTGTGACTATCATAAGATTCAAAATGCAACAAATTTACAAAGAGTTTTATATCTGGTACTCTACTGGCTTCAGGACTTTGATACAAGGTGGCTTTCCCCAAATTGACATTTATATGGAGATTAATAATTAGTGAAGACCGAGTGTACTCGTTGCTCGGGTGATCTCTGAGTATTTGTTAGTGTTCGGAGATTTAGTTTTCATCGCCTCAGCTGAATGATTTACAGCTACTAGCCAGCCTGAGTACATGTGGGGGTTGCCTGGTTGCTAAGGAATCCCCACATGTACTCAGCCTGGCTAGTAGCTGTAAATCATCCAGCTGCCATGATGAAAACTTAATCTCCGAACACTAACAAATACTCAGAGATCACCCGAGCGTGCTCAGGAAAACAACGAGTATACTCGCTCATCACTATTAATAAATAATGCGAAGTTTCTCTCATCCAGGCAAGGTAGATTTGTAGATTTATGGTACAAATCTCTGTCTAGTAATAGCCAGTTTAGAAAGATGTTTTGACTGTCAAAAAATTTCAAAATGCATCATATTTATTTAAGGATGTGCATGTTTTCCTGAAGACTTTGATTATGACCTTGTGTAATCCATTGGCTTCGGGGCTTTGATGTAAGGGGGCTTTCTGCAAATTGAGTTTTAGATAATGGTTGATATTCAGAATGAGAAAATTCCCTCCATCATGCACAGTGGATTAGTGTAAAGGGACATTACTTACATTTTTGGCTCAGATATACAGTATGTCTATTGATAGTTAGCAAAGAAAGATATTTTGGCTGCTGCGGGATGATGTCCCTTCAGCCACAAATGGTGGCTCAGTCTAAAGGAATGTGTTGCAAATTTATGTTGAGAATCTACGTCTGCTCATAGCTGGATTTGGAAAGATATTTTGACTATCATAAGATTAAAAATGCAACAAATTTACAAGGGTTTGTAGACCTCATATTTGTTGCGACACAACTGTTGGGTGACCCGGGACTAGGGGCTCCTTCCTTAACCCTACCACTAGCTCGCCCTATTCCCCAGGATACTTCTGAAGATGAAGAAGGTGAAGTCCTCCGTCTGTTCTCTTCCCCCACCCAGGGAAGCGGGGCTCTATTCTGCACCGCAGTACACCAACTCAACAAACAAGGCTACACAAACAAGAGTCAACAGAAAACTCCAGGCATACAAAATATTCAACCTGTGCCTGTCCCTAAACTCCCTTAATGCCCTATGTGGGTCCTTCCCCCCACCGCCGTCACGTGCCTAGTCCCTGATTGTCACCTCAATGTACTCTGGCTAGTGCACTGGCCGGCAAGGACGCTAGCCTCACCACTGCAGATGGTAACACACAAGGAAAGAGACAAACATGGGACAGACAAAAAAGGAAGAACTACTCAGCTTCAGGCTCTGCTGCTAAGCTCCACAGCAGCAGAGAAAACGGCCCCAGGAAAATGAACTCTCACCACCGACACAGGAGAGCTCCACACCCCTAGCTGGTCTGCATAGAAGAACCTTATAACCGACCATCAGCTGATACGTCGTGTGACTATTTGGAAGGTGGGAGTGGTTACCAACCAACATCAGCTGACCAGCCTAAAAAAATGCCAGAAAGGGACTGACATTAACGCTTGCTAGACCAAAAGGAGAAAATAATACTTAAAGTTCAGCAGACCCAGAGTTGCCTCAAATCCATTAATGATTTGTGACAGTACCTCCCTTTCTACGAGGGGCCTCTGGACCCTGAAGACTGGACTTGACTGAAAATGACATAGAGCAAGGATGCATCAAGCCACTAATATACATCTCCTTAGTTACTTGGTCCTCAACATCACAGCAAATGCAGCCCAATGGTGATGGTAATAATGTAGGCTCTGGAGGTACAACAAATCTCCAGAGCGATGACCTGTGAAACATGTTATGTACCTGCATCACTGGGGGTAACTCCAACTGGTAGGTCCCAGGGCTGAGAACGTCCACCGCCCTATACTGCCCGATCACCCTAGAACTCCAAATTCCAGAGGCATACTTCCACCTGATGTATTTAGTGAGCACCCACACCACGGTCCGGATCTGAACGTTTATTACCATGCGTACATTTGGCACAAGATGCTACTCTCCTTGAGGGACAGATAAGAGAGGCGTTTCTCCATATCACAAAACTAGTATCCTCAGAATACTCAGTGGGAACCACCACCCTTCCCTGACCACTCTTCCCGGGAGGACACCGAGATTCAGAGTTAACCTGAGGTGTGGGTAGAGTCCTGCCCCTACTCACTGGTAGCACCTTAGCTACCTCCACTGAAAAAAGAAGATGTAGATTTAACAAAGACGGCAGAGATCGTAGCTAACAGGCAACAGTTGTTACAAAACTTGCTGCAACTGACTACTTCTCTGGACCGCCAATCAATGACCGGATTCTGTTTTTTTTAGCCAGGGAAGGCCTAAGACGATGGGAGTAGGCATACCCACCAAGATGTAGCATGACCGGAACTCTTCATGAAGAGACTCTATGCGCAAGTTCACATTATGTACGACGTGGGTCAGACTCTTCTAGCTGAAAGGAACAGAATCAATAGCACAAATAGGAATGGATCTCACCAGCGTTCTACCGATTAGACCATGGATCTGAGCAAAGCAAGAATCCACCAAACCGACTACAACTCCACTATCCACGAGAATGGGAATAGTCTCAGTTTTCCCACCAATCACTATTTCAGCTGAAATGGTAAACGGAGACATAAAAGTGGAGGAACTGTACACACCCTGGTCATCTCCCTCCAATCTACCAGGGGAACGTGGCTTTTGAGATGGAGTACTAATTTTGTTGCCAAATGGACAAACTTTAATATAATAATCCCTCAGACCACAGTAAAAACATGCCGCGTCCCAACGTGAACCGCAGGCAACCTTGTATAAGAGGAGACTTCCCCCAACTGCATGGGTTTATCTGTCAGCACCTGTGTGTCCTCCTCCCTAGGAAGAACAACAGGGGGCAGAGTTGGTGCATATCTCTCCCTGAAGCATCTATCCACCCTGATAGCAAGGGCCATGGCAGCCTCCAACGACCTAGGAGTAGCATATTGCACCAGTGAGTCCTGAAGCCTTGCTGACAGACCATGACAAAAATGACTCTTAATGGCAGGGTCATTCCACTGAGTGTCAGTGGCCCATCTCCGGAACTCTAAGAAGTACTCCTCAGCCGGCCGGGCACAATGCTTGATCTTACGGAGTTTAGTCTCAGCCAGGGAGATGCCATCAGGATCACTGTACACCAGGGCCAAAGCTGCAAAAAACTCTTCCACCGACCACAAAGATGGAGAGTTAGCCGGCAGTGAGAAGGTCCAGGACTGAGGATCACCATTAAGAAGGGAGAATACAATCCCCACACATTGTTCCTCACTCCCTGAGGAATGAGGGTGGAGCCTGAAATATAATTTATCGGCTTCCTTAAAACCATAAATTTATCTGTCCCTCCAGAGAACCTGTCAGGAGAGATATATAAGTTCCGGTAGAGCCTGGGCATGAGCGGAGACCAAGATCCCAAACACAAGCTAAAGCTGCTGCACCACCTGAGACCTCAACTCCGTAACCTCATCCCTGAGGGTCTGGATCAGCCATGCAAAAGCCTCCACTTGAGCCATAGGGTCTCTGGAAAATGGTGGAGGTCGGTTATGTGCTGTTCCACGTATGTTTTTATATGTTTTGCTATATTTTACTCTGCTGCCACCCAATTGCCTTTTTCCGTATGGCAGCTGGTTATTCACTAATTCTTGTGGGCATGTCTTTCACTTCTGGTTCAGGGGTCAAGTCTTCTCTTTCTCTGGCAGCCATTTCAGTTTCAGTTTCATGCTGTTGTGAGAGGACGCTCTTTAACCGGCTTAGGAAGGCATCAGTCTTTCGACCTCTCTCTTGCTGCTCACACTTGCAGTCATACTTGGTGCTACATCTTACTGTACCCTGTCTACACCTGCATTTCTGGAGAAAGTACTGTATTACCAGTTATTGGCTGTATGTCCATATTTCCAAATTAACAAGTCTGGATTGCACAATCCCTGGTGTGCTTCATCTCTTCGGACGCTGAGCAGCATTGGTCCTGTCTGCCTCATATCGAGGAAAATACGAAGGTACGATTCTCTCTCTCACAACTCTTAATGGTAAACCACACCTCCATTCGCCTCATGTGGGGACAGAACAGGTTATAATGTTACGCTCCGACACGAGTAAGTCTGGCGGACGACACAGCATATACATTTGACAGGATGGAAAAGAGAGAGGAAGGTTTTAAAGGTAGGGAGCAATGGATAGAACACCTCCTGACACCAACCTGTGCCTGTTCCTAAGCTTCTCTAACGCCCTATTAGGGTCCTTACCCCCACCGCCATCACGTGCCTACTCCGTGATTGTCACCTCTATTGACCCTGGCTAGCGCACTGGCCGGCAAGGACGTTGGCATCACCACTGCAGATGGTAACACACAGGGGAAGAGACAAACATGGGACAGACAAAAAAGGAAGAAATACTCAGCTTCAGGCTAAGCTCCACAGCAGCAGAGAGTATGGCACCAGGAATCTGAACTCCAAACCCCTAGCTGGTCTGCATAGAATAACTCTGTTACTGATGATCAGCTAATGGGTCATGTGACTATTTAAAAGAAGGTGGAAGTGGTCACCAACCAACATCAGCTGGCCAGCCTAAAAGAACATCCAGCAAGAGACCGACATTAACTCTTGCTGGACCAAAAGGAAAAAAAACAACATTTAAGTTTCAGCAGACCCAGAGCTGCCATGAATCCCAAGTCATGAGATTTCAAAGGCGTCAAATATATGAAAGATTTAGGACTTTCTTGGTTTCAGGTCTATGATGTACGGGGGCTTTCACCAAACTGAAATTTCTATGGAGGTTGTTATTCAGACTGTGCAGAATGAGAATTGTGTAGGTTTTGTGGCTTTTAACATATTTTTTATGATTCTCGCCAATAAATCTCTCCCTTTCTCTAAATAAAAACTTACTTTGGGCTAATGCCTTCTTCATATTTACTCCCTTTCAAAATAGCAAAAAATAAAAGTAATCCTGTAGTCAAATAAAGGGCCCGGAGGATAGATCTTCCTCCGTAGGACACCTCCCATCAAGAAAGAGTTAAATAGATTTATCAGTAAGCATGCCCATGCTGATTTATGTCTACTTTATACCTTAAATTGTTTCCTGCATTTTTATTATCGCTCGCTGTAAAGTGCTGTCATATTTATGGCTTTGTACAGTAGCTGTGTTTTATGGTAATTCCATCCAGAGAGTTTCCTGAGTATATTCATGGATCGACTTGTGTATAGAGATGCAAGCAAAAACGTAATTTATTAACATTAATAAGTCATTCTTTGGCCATCTGATGTGTTGGGAGCATGGCCAGTAGTGATGATTAAGAACATGACACGGCGGAATATAACGCAACTTCGAGAAACACGAGTTCAAACATAATTCCGAAACGATTATCAGGCAGAATACTGAGGAAAGGACGGAACCTCTCCTTCAATGTGGAGGAAGGTCTGGTATAGATATGTAAATCAAATAATCCGTCTGCAGAGCTCTAATATATCCAGGTCTCAATCTGCCTGCAAGTTTTTGCAACACTCTTCTCTTAATAATTACGTCTGCATTTCATTCCAGTTCATGTAGAGCTAATGGTGGAAACCTCCAATGAAACTGACCCTACTCAACGAAGCATATACGCCATTACATATCTTTTTAATCCAGACGTTTTTACTTTATTCATTTAAGCGTGAGCTAGTCACAAAAAAAAGGGATGATGTCTATTGCAGGCCTTCTACAAGTCAAAAGCCTCCAACAAAAAAGTCCCCATATCTCCAGATCAGAAAACCACATCAATGGTTGGAGATAAGCCACCTATCATCAGCAGAGTTTAAGGTACCGTCACATTTAGCGACGCTGCAGCGATCCAGACAACGATCCCGATTGCTGCAGCGTCGCTGTTTGGTCGCTGGAGAGCTGTCACACAGCTTTCCAGTGACCAACGATGCCGGTCCCCTGGTAACCAGGGTAAACATCGGGTTGCTAAGCGCAGGGCCGCGCTTAGTAACCCGATGTTTACCCTGGTTACCAGCGTAAACGTAAAAAACCCCAAACACTACATACTTACCTTCCGCTGTCTGTCCTCCGGCGCTGTGCTTCTCTGCACTGTGAGATCTGGCCAGCCAGAAAGCAGAGCACAGCAGTGACGTCACCGCTGTGCTTTCCGGCTGGCGCTCACAGTCAGTGCAGAGAAGCACAGCGCCGGGGGACAGACACCGGAATCTAAGTATGTAGTGTTTGGTTCTTTTTACGTTTACGCTGGTAACAAGGGTAAACATCGGGTTACCAAGCGCGGCCCTGCGCTTAGTAACCCGATGTTTACCCTGGTTACCAGTGAAGACATCGCTAAATTGGCGTCACACACACCGATCCAGTGATGTCTGCTGGTGATCCAGCGACGAAATAAAGTTCTGGACTTTCTTCCCCGACCAGCGATCTCCCAGCAGGGGCCTGATCGCTGCTGCCTGTCACACTGGACGATATCGCTAGCCAGGACGCTGCAACGTCACGGATCGCTAGCGATATCGTTCAGTGTGACGGTACCTTTACAGAGATCCCATCTCATCCCAGGCATCCGCCTCTTTTTCCACCCAATTTATGGCCAACAGACTCCGTTTATGGCTGGTTGCAAATAAATAGCTTATGTAAAGAAGCAGGAGGAAAAGTCCTGGATGGCAGGTATGTGTCACTGATGTGACTGGCCTCAGTGATATAAATCCAAGAATTGAAGGATCCAGCAAAGGTAGGTCACTGAGAAAGTTTCTATTGGGACCGGATTTTGGAGTCTGGGTGGGAAAGGTCACTCCCATACCTCCAGTGCGGTCTTTTCAGGTGTTACAAAAGGCAGCTGAAGTACTGTAGCTCAGGTGTATCTAACCTGTGGGAGCTGCAGTGTGTTCAGTATTTTTGCTGACGAAACTCCGAGTGAAGCAATGCCTGGATTGTTGCACCGTTTGTTGAGACCGTTGTGGATCATTCGCCTGCCCAGAGAAGGATCTGTTTTCTTCCCGCGTTGTTATTCGTTTAAGCCAAGGACAGGCTATTTTGCTTGCATGTGAACTCTGTTAATAGTTTATGACGGATACATAAACCTAAGACTGTTTTACACCACAATTGAGTGCTGTCGTGCACCCAAACCGCTACCCCAAAGCCTGAATCCCTACACTTTGGATAGAGAAATCCATTGACACCATGGAAAATATCCCTGATCCTTCACCAAAACATTAAAAAGAAGTTTGGAGATATTAGATAGATGAGTAAAACCCAAAATGACTAACTTTGATTTTACTAGAACAATCTCTTTTAAGTATCTCACATAACTGCTTGTGTTCTGAACCATCTCCGAGAAACAATGTATCCATTTTCCTTGATCTGGTGATTATCTCGTGAACCATTTGCCCTTAGTCTTTGTTGACAGAATTACTTTGAACAGCCCCGATTGACTTGGGCATGACCGAAATGTTAAAAAGAAGATAACCCATGAATAAAAGAAAGGGAATCGCTGCCAACAAACCAAGGGCTTTCTTGTTACCGTTTCCTCTGTTGCTTTTTGGAGTGTTAGTAAACATTTTGTCTAAATGGATTCCACCTGGACATGGCGGACGGCGCGGGCAATCATGCATTAAACAGCCACAGCTGCTTCCATTGTCAGAGATTTCTCTCCATAATTCTTTGATTATGAGTATCAACAGAATGAAGACGGCTTCATGCAATTTAGAAATACTTGTACTTGTTTTATTTGGATCTGAAGCCTCACACATCCGCCCAAGACCTTCTGCCAGACGCAATACCCTGTTGGTTCCGGATGTCGTCGCCTCTACAGTTGTGCGCGGATCTGTTTTTTCTTTACAAATTTATACAAGGATTAGTTTCTGTGTTTGCAGAACAATCCACGTCCTTTGCATATTTTTCCTTCTTACCTCGATCGAAGACGTCCAAGTATCTGCTATGCATCACATCCAGATTATTGAGTCCTGCTCATTGCAGCCCCTGTTAGGTTTGAAGATTTCATTCTATGAAATATTTACCTCCAGGAGCCTAGTGCATAGGGATTATGGAGATCTGTGCAGAGCAGAGATCTCAGCCTAGTCGAGAACATGTGCTATCAGGCCCTGCTGGATATTAATGGGAGATTCTGCAAAACGCTTTAGCTTTCTACGGGCTGCACAAGAGATAAGGGCGACATGCAAGGAAGGTTGTAGTTTTAGGCTGTGTTCACATTTGCATTCTCTGTGGAGCCTTCGTCAGCAGCTCTATCTCTTCCAGTGACAAGAATTGACTGATATGAGGACTAGAGAAGTGGCCCCTCTGGGTCGCGGCTTCAGAGCCCCCGAGGGCGAGCGGACCCAATGGTGCCAACTCCGTACAGGGAGCGTTAGGGACAGGCCCAAGGAGGGTGAAGCCGCAACTGCTGGAGCCAAAGGGACGACTGAGGATATGACAAAGGGAGAACAGAAGACGGAGGGAGGTTGGAGCTATAGAGGAGACCAAAGTGGTGGAGGCACAAGACGGACAGAGGCAGCGAAGACAAAGTACTGACTGGTAAGATGAAAAAACATGTTAGACGGGGCACGACTGGAACACAGGACTGGAGGATACGGCAGGAAACGCAGGACTGGCAGGAACGGCAGGAACACAGGAATGGTAAGTACAGCAGGAACACAGGACTGGTGGGTATGGCAGGAAACACAGGACTGGCAGGAATGGCAGGAACACAGGACTGGTAGGCATGGCAGGAAACTCAGGACTGGCAGGAAAACAGGACTGGTAAGTATGGCAGGAAACTCAGGACTGGCATGAACGGCAGGAACACAGGACTGGTAGGCACAGCAGGAAACGCAGGAACGGCAGGAACACAGGACTGGTAAGTACAGCAGGAACACAGGACTGGTGGGTATGGCAGGAAACACAGGACTGGCAGGAACGGCAGGAACACAGGACTGGTAGGCATGGCAGGAAACTCAGGACTGGCAGGAACACAGGACTGGTAGGCACTGCAGGAAACAGGACTGGCAGGAACGGCAGGAACACAGAACTGGCAGGAATGGCAGGAACACAGAAATGGCAGGAATGGCAAACAGAGACAAGTAAGAGTCATAGCAAAGGATGCAGAGACCGGAGCCAAAGAACCTGAGGAGAGGCTGGCAATAAGCCAGTGAACGCAATAGACGCAAAGGCGTTTAAGCAGGGCAGACGCTGGGAAGAAGTACCCGACGGGCGCCGCCATATTGGAGGCGGAGCCACCGGGTCACGACCTCCCAGAGGGCTCAGCGACGAGAGGAGCGAGTCTGCGCATGCGCGGACCGCAGAAGGGACGAGCGCCGGAGAAGCCAGAAGAAGGAGAGGAGGAAGGAGCATCAGGAGCGCGCCGGCCGGACAGTATGAAATAGCGGCGTAACAACTGACCCTATGAAGTCAGTGGGGTTCGTCAGACTCTTCCATTTGCTTAGAGAATATCAGGATTCTACGAGGCCGAGATCTTAGTTGGGACACTCATCACAATGATTTACATTTTCCTAAGACATGAAGGGTCTTTTTAAGGGAATGTGTCATCAGAAAATGAACTAACACTTATTTTTTTGTGTTTTATGTGTATTTTTTTAAGTTGGCTTTATTTACATATCACAATCAATATGAAAAAAAAAATATTATATTTTAAAAATATTCTAGTAATCCATACCGATTATTTAAGACTGAAACATTCTGTCCTCTCAGGAAGATTTTTCGGTAATTTCCTCACTAGCATAGGCAGGAATAGAATGACAGAAAACACCTATATACACAGGATCCACCATATACAATAGGCGATATCACAGCTCTCCTCCTCCTCCTCCCTTCATAGTGATCTTTGCACACACTCATTAGAGGCTTCAATACAAACGATAGAGTTTTGATCTGGCCTTTGCTGCCAATGTACATGTGCATTTCCTGAAACATCAGGAAGTTAGAGACTAAAAAATCCCTAGTGGTCAGTGTGGAAATTACAAGATTAGTTTTTAGTTTTAATGGATGATATAAAAAGAATAAAGCACGTTGTCAAATTAAAAAGAAAATACATTTAACACAAAAATCTGAATTAAACTGTAGGAAATTTTCTGATGACATATGATTTTAAAGAAAATTTCTTATTAGTGTCTTCAAGTTATAGAAACATCCACCTGAAATATTAAAAAAAAAAAAATCAATGGATTTACAGAAAATAAATAACTAGAAGAAATGTGTTCTCCTGAGATTCGCTCAATTCAGCCGGAATATTCAATTAATTCCAAATAAAATTGCTTTTGAATCGAAAGTACCCCAAAAAGACTTTTGTTATGCATTAAGATTTCACTAGACCCTAAGGCAAAAAAAAACCTTAGGGAGGGAAAGGGTTACAAAAAAAGAGAAACAAATAACTGCCCACAACTTTGCAGGATTCGTGCAGATCAAATTTCCAAAAATTCAGATTTTCTGGAAACAAATTTGATTTGTTATGAATCCATGTTCCGATGTCTAGAACTAACACCAGGAATATATAAAAAATGTGATTATAATGTCACATAATGTCACCTGCTAACATAAGGAGTAGGGCGCATTCACACAAGCATCCCGGCTTCCAGCATCATCACAGCAGTTACAGTTGTGCTCAAAAGTTTACACACCCCGGCAGAATTTTTGCTTTCTTGGTCTTTTTTTCAGAGAATATGAATGATAACACCAAAACTTTTTCTCCACTCATGGTTAGTGGTTGGGTGAAGCCATTTATTGTCAGACTACTGTGTTCTCTTTTTAAATCATAATGACAACCCAAAACATCCAAATGGCCCTGATCAAAATTTCACACACCCCATTTCTTAATACCGTGTATTGCCCCCTCTAACATCAATGACAGCTTGAAGTCTTTTGCAGCAGTTGTGGATGAGGTTCTTGCCCACTCTTCTTGGCAGAAAGCCTCCAGTTCCTGTAAATTCCTGGGCTGTCTAGCATGAGCTATGCGCTTGAGATCTCCCCAGAGTGGCTCAATGATATTGAGGTCACGAGACTGAGATGGCCACTCCAGAGCCTTGACTTGTGTACAGGGAGCTCCCCCTAGTGGTGGCTGCAGACATGATCTTATCATGTATCTTTGTATACAGGGAGCTCCCCCTAGTGGTGGCTGCAGACAGAATCTTATCATGTATCTCTGTATACAGGGAGCTCCCTCTAGTGGTGTCTGCAGACAGGATCTTATCATGTATCTTTGTATACAGGGAGCTCCCCCTAGTGGTGGCTGCAGACAGAATCTTATCATGTATCTCTGTATACAGGGAGCTCCCCCTAGTGGTGTCTGCAGACAGGATCTTATCATGTATCTCTGTATACAGGGAGCTCCCCCTAGTGATGGCTGCAGACAGGATCTTATCATGTATCTTTGTATACAGGGAGCTCCCCCTAGTGGTGGCTGCAGACAGAATCTTATCATGTATCTCTGTATACAGGTAGCTCCCCCTAGTGGTGGCTGCAGACAGGATCTTATCATGTATCTCTCTATACAGGGAGCTCCCCCTAGTTGTGGCTGCAGACAGGATCTTATAATTTATCTCTGTATACAGGGAGCTCCCCCTAGTGGTGGCTGCAGACAGGATGTTATCATGCATCTCTGTTTACAGGGAGCTCCCCCTAGTGGTGGCTGCAGACATGATCTTATCATGTATCTCTGTATACAGTGAGCTCCCCCTAGTGGTGACTGCAGACAGGATCGTATCATGTATCTCTGTATACAGGGAGCTCCCCCTAGTGGTGGCTGCAGACAGGATCCTATCATGTATCTCTGTATACAGGGAGCTCCCCCTAGTGGTGGCTGCAGACAGGATCTTATCATGTATCTCTGTATACAGGGAGCTCCCCCTAGTGGTGGCTGCAGACAGGATCTTATCATGTATCTCTGTATACAGGGAGCTCCCCCTAGTGATGGCTGCAGACAGGATCTTATCATGTATCTATGTATACAGGGAGCTCCCCCTAGTGGTGACTGCAGTCGGGATCTTATCATGTATCTCTGTATACAGGGAGCTCCCCCTAGTGGTGGCTGCAGACAGGATCTTATCATGTATCTCTGTATACAGGGAGCTCCCCCTAGTGGTGGCTGCAGACAGGATCTTATCATGTATCTCTGTATACAGGGAGCTCCCCCTAGTGGTGGCTGCAGACAGAATCTTATCATGTATCTCTGTATACAGGGAGCTCCCCCTAGTGGTGGCTGCAGACAGAATCTTATCATGTATCTCTGTATACAGGGAGCTCCTCCTAGTGGTGACTGCAGACAGGACCTTATCATGTATCTCTGTAAAACACCAAAAAAGGACACATTCAAGAAAAAACACCAAAAAACAGGCAAAGATGCTTACCTGTCTAAATAGGCCTCAATACAAATGCACAAGCAGGGTGCAGCGGACCCAAACAAAATAGCAAGTGCACAGGTGCAATACCTAATGAAACAGCCAGCCTTCAATAAGGGTTTGGTCGTGTGGTACACCAATGCACTAAGATAAAATACTCTGTATGTGGCGTGTTCACACAAGGAATACAAAGCGTCTGGATACAGCCTATTAATAACGCCATATGGCGGGCTGCCCAGTGCTAAAATGCATCCCGTGCGAACAGAGGCCACAGAGAGCTCCCCCTGTTGTGAATTCCGCTCTTGGGCTCCCTACTGTGGTTGTAAGTGGCACTTTTGTGAGTTCTGCTCTTGAGCTCCCTCTTGTGGTTTCTAGTGGTATGGCTGCTCCTTGGAGTTAGCTGTCATCAGCTGCCTCCACTTATCTTCTCTTCTGCTCAGCTATTTAGGTCTGGCTCTGTCTTCAGCCAGTGCCACTTGTAAATGGTTTCTGGTTGGATTCACATCTCTTTGGAGTTCCCTGTTATCCTGACCAGTTCAGCTAAGCTAAGTTTTTTTTGCTCTTTTCTGTCCATAGGTTGTGGACTTATCCATTCTGTGCTTTCTTTGTTTGTCCAGCTTATCAGTGTGAATTTATTCTGTCTTGCTGGAATCTCTGGGAGGCAGATTTGCCCTCCACACCTTTAGTCAGGTGTGGAGTTTTTTTTTTGTAAACTCTGCGTGGATTTTTGTAGTGTTTTATACTGACCGCACAGTATTCCATCCTGTCCTATCTATTTAGCTAGACTGGCCTCCTGTGCTCATCCTGGTATCATTCTGTGTATGTCTTTTCCCTCTCCACTCACAGTCATTATGTGTGGGGGGCTAATTTATCCTTTGGGGATTTTCTCTGAGGCAAGATAGTTTTCCTGCTTCTTTCTTTAGGGGTAGTTAGCTCTTAGGCTGTGACGAGATGCCTAGGGAGAGTTAGGAGCATTCCACGGCTACTTCTAGTGTGTTGAGCTTAGGGACTGCGGTCAGTACAGTTACCACGTCCTTCAGAGCTCGTTCCATGTTGCTCCTAGACCACCGTATCATAACATCCCCCTAGTGGTGACTGCAGACAGGACCTTATCATGTATCTCTGTATACAGAGAGCTCCTGCTAGTGGTGACTGCAGACAGGACCTTATCATGTATCTCTGTATACAGAGAGCTCCCCCTAGTGGTGACTGCAGACAGGACCTTATCATGTATCTCTGTATACAGGGAGCTCCCCCTAGTGGTGGCTGCAGACAGGATCTTATCATGTATCTCAGTATACAGGGAGCTCCCCTTAGTGGTGGCTGCAGACAGGATCTTATGTATCTCTGTATGCAGGGAGCTCCCCCTAGTGGTGGCTGCAGACAGGATCTTATCATGTATCTCTGTATACAGGGAGCTCCCCCTAGTGGTGGCTGCAGACAGGACCTTATCATGTATCTCTGTATACAGGGAGCTCCCCCTAGTGGTGGCTGCAGACAGAATCTTATCATGTATCTCTGTATACAGGGAGCTCCCCCTAGTGGTGGCTGCAGACAGGATCTTATCATGTATCTCTGTATACAGGGAGCTCTCCCTAGTGGTGGCTGCAGACAGGATCTTATCATGTATCTCTGTATACAGGGAGCTCCCCCTAGTGGTGGCTGCAGACAGGATCTTATGTATCTGTATACAGGGAGCTCCCCCTAGTGGTGGCTGTAGACAGGATCTTATCATGTATCTCTGTATACAGGGAGCTCCCCCTAGTGGTGGCTGCAGACAGGATCTTATCATGTATCTCTGTATACAGGGAGCTCTCCCTAGTGGTGGCTGCAGACAGGATCTTATCATGTATCTCTGTATACAGGAAGCTGCACCTAGTGGTGGCTGCAGACAGGATCTTATCATGTATCTCTGTATACAGAGAGCTCCCCTTAGTGGTGGCTGCAGACAGGACCTTATCATATATCTCTGTATACAGAGAGCCCCCCAAGTGGTGGCTGCAGACAGGATCTTATCATGTATCTCTGTATACAGGGAGCTCCCCCTAGTGGTGACTGCAGATAGGATCTTATCATGTATCTCTGTATACAGGGAGCTCCCCCTAGTGGTGGCTGCAGACAGGATCTTATGTATCTGTATACAGGAAGCTGCCCCTAGTGGTGGCTGCAGACAGGATCTTATCATGTATCTCTGTATACAGGGAGCTCCCCCTAGTGGTGGCTGCAGACAGGATCTTATCATGTATCTCTGTATACAGGGAGCTCCCTCTAGTGGTGGCTGCAGACAGGATCTTATCATGTATCTCTGTATACAGGGAGCTCCCCCTAGTGGTGGCTGCAGACAGGATCTTATCATGTATCTCTATATACAGGGAGCTCCCCCTAGTGGTGGCTGCAGACAGGATCTTATCATGTATCTCTGTATACAGGGAGCTCCCCCTAGTGGAGGCTGCAGACAGAATCTTATCATGTATCTCTGTATACAGAGAGCTCCCCCTAGTGGTGACTGCAGACAGGATCTTATCATGTATCTCTATATACAGGGAGCTCCCCCTAGTGGTGGCTGCAGACAGGATCTTATCATGTGTCTCTGTATACAGGGAGCTCCCCCTAGTGGTGGCTGCAGACAGGATCTTATGTATCTATGTATACAGGGAGCTCCCCCTAGTGGTGGCTGCAGACAGGACCTTATCATGTATCTCTGTATACAGAGAGCTCCCCCTAGTGGTGGCTGCACGGGGACACAATATTATTAATAAACTCTATAGCTGTGTGAAGAAAACAAGAGATCTGGAAATCTGTATCAGAAAAACTGAGCTTATAACATAATAAAGATAGATTCTAATATTAATTAGTAAAAATGTAGATGAAAACAAATCTGCCAGATTCCCCATTCCATCCCAGTGTTCGCGCTCTGGTCTCTTGTGGCTCGTATCTGCCGCACCATCGCCGCTGTAATAAAATAACTCTTTAAATATATTTTTCTTTATTACCAATAGCTCAATTTGTATGAAAAAAATAGAAAGTGCTAAAAGCTTTCATTACTATTGATGGTGTTATAGCCGCATTAAAGTAGTCGGCTAAAATACTCCTGCAGATTTAATGTATGTGATATTGCTTTTAATTCTTTTATTTTTAATTTTTTTTTTTTCATTTTGTCTCTTTTCTTTCAGCGAAGCCTTTTGGAAGCGGGCAGTACTTGGATATTTATGGCATCACGAGAGACCAGGCCGGCGAATACGAGTGTCTGGCAGAAAACACTGTGCCCTTTCCAGATGTGAAGAAAGTGAATATCATTGTAAACTGTAAGTAGCTATGAATAACGCAATAAGGTCTAGATTGGTCAAATATGGCAATTATTGCTTAAAAATAAACCAATTTGGTTGAAGTCTTTATATTATTGGAAAAGAGCTTATATGAGTGTCCAATCTGCGGACAGCATGAAATAGAGGATGAGGAGCGGAGAAGATTGATATACAGCTTCGTAGGAAAAGATATCATGTAACTTTTAAATATTTGCGCATTTTAGGGATAGGAGTCCAGTGGGCGGAACTATTTACTGATTTGTACAGGAAAACTGTCTGTCAACTGTTATGTCCGCCCACTGGACTCCTAAACCCCAAATAATCATAGATTTAAGTGACGGAAATACAAGTTATACTGAATTCACTCAGCTCTGACATGACACCCACTAACAGGGCAGCATAATGAGACCCATAAATGTCACTTTTTTTTGTTATGGACCTTTGAAAGCTTCACCTGGGTCAGATCCTTTCAGTTACGTCTGCAATGGAACTAAAAATTGAGATTGTTCCAAGGAAATGATTGTTTCTCCCTATTGGGCACCATTTCTTATTGCGTGAAGGCTCCCATACACACTAGCGTAAAGGTGGCCGGACATGCCAGCATTGGCGGTCCCTCTTTGGCTGCAGCTCATCATTATTCTGTTGTGGCGGACATCCACTATGATGAAATAGTAAAGGCAGCAGCTGACGAGCAGACGCTTATTGACTGCAGCTGGCAGGTGGCACAAGTCACGTCCCTCTCCGGGAAGCAGGAAGTAAGTATAGATTGTCGTTTGCTAATTCAGGTCCTGTATTGGTTATGATGGGATTGTCCAGTGATGGACAGCCCCTTTAATGTGTATGGAGGAGTCGGGAGAGATAGATCCATAGATCATTCGGTCAATGGAATCCAAAGTGTTTTGAAGCCTTGAGCCATAGCTGACAAACTTTTTTCAGCATGCAGAAAGTTGGCCATTTTTAGCACATCAAGTTGTATATTGTCCATTTTTGTGGAGACACAAATCACCTTGGCCAGTTCCCCACCTCTCCCATCCCCATTCCCTGAAATTACTTGTCAAGTTGAGGATCAAACTGTTGCAGATTTCAGCTTTCAGCAGACTCATTCAGCAAATCATATCATGACAACACAGAGGATTGCAGGAAGGGAACCAACACTAATAAGAAGGAGAGGTCATACGGTACAGGCTCCGACACCTAACCGCTCCATTTATGTCCGCTCATCAGCCCAGGTGAAGAGAGCGACGGCAGCATCCGGGGAGCAAAAAGTATCTTCTTCTTTCCTAATACATCACATAATAAAGGGAGACATCAACGTTTCAACCTTACAAACCAGATAGGTGTGACTCTTTTTCAAGCCATTGTTTTTTAAAGTCGAAATGTTGCTGTCTCCTTGTATTACGTGATGTATTAGTAAAGAAGAAGATACTTTGGATGCTGTTGTTGATCTCTCCACCTGTGGATCTTACGGAGGATCGGCATCATCTTCTTTTTGACATTTTTGAACCACGACCTACATATCTATTTATTTGTGGTTGAGGTGCTGCCCTAAACTTTCTATATTTCTGCTCTGCAGCATAAGCCTGTAGCTGTTGTATCATATACGCCATCACAAACTTCTTGATCACTGCGGAGTAGAAGATGGGCACTTTAATGTCAGGTTCTTGTTCTTGTTCCTCTACCCTAAAACATAGTTTATCTTCTGACTATATAAATAAGAAATTAATTCTCCATTATGGTTGCCCACAGTCCTATAAAAAAAAAAATTGCGATCGAGCACATCAGCTATTGAGAGAGGAATCTCATTTTATTTTACCCCCATTGATTGCATAAGATATTGCATTAGTCTTTTTTGGTTGATGCTGATTTACGACAAATCATTTGTGTATGTTTTACTTTTTCTCCCTCTAAGAACAGTTTAGTTTTCACCCAGAATAATTTTCGGATTTCTTCTGAAGGCCGCGCCGCCGTTTTACGCTGCATTCATTGACCACAGTGGCGCCTCGTCTTTCCATAAATTAAACCCCCGGCACAATGTACATTTACGCATTGAAGATTACGATGTCTTGTGATGAAAGTGGAGCTCCACATTCCGTAAACTCTGTATTAATGATTGTGACCGTTCCATGTATGTTAGTATTATGCATCCAAAAAAAAAAAGAAAAGTATATTTTCCATTTCAGCGATGGAAGTGTCTGTAGTGTCCGTTACATGCGACACGGAATAAAGCTGAAACCACAGCTCCCGGTCTGCCTTGTCCTCCACCCCCCATGTCGCTCCACCTCGTTACTCCATTCTTGCCATCTCAGCAGACCTCTCCTGCTCCAGCCCTGTAGATTATCCCTTTCTCTCCAAATGACCCAAAATGACAATCTTGTTCAGCTTTTCTTAGTTTAGCCCTCGACCTGTGCACGCCCAATAAACTTCCGCACACAACATCCAACTTCTCGAGCCCCATGTTGGGACAGCGCTCTTCTTCCATCCACTCATGGTTGGATCCAGCCGATGAATCCCCCCGAAGTGGCAGGTCATCGCTCATGTCCCGTCTACACGGCAGCGTCTACAAGGCCAAGAACCATCTGACATGTAGACATGACGCTAAGAGAGATCGATACAGAGTTATTGAGCTTATGTGGCCACCAGGCACTTCTTCTCACCCAAGAAGGCAATAGACATGAAGGATCTGTATTAGCTCCATCACTAAAGTTACCAAAACTGGTTGGTCCATTAGGCAATGGTGGCTTTCCCCAAGGGCCACTCGTACTGAAGAGAACATCTGCTCCTTTGGATCAGAGACAGATTATAATAATAATAATTTTATTTCTATAGCGCCAACATATTCTGCAGCACTTTACGTTATAGAGGGGACTTATGGCCCTGCTCGCAAGCTTACAAACTATGAGGAAAGAGGGGAGACGCGAGAGGTGGATGGTAACAGAACGTGATGTGAGGAATCTGATTATGAATACAGTTTTTTGAATGGGCCACACAGGGATAGTTAGGTTAACCCCTATTACGTCCAAGGTCAGAACCCCCACTTTGATGCGGGCTCCGGCGGTGAGCCCGCATCAAAGCTGGCACATGTCAGCTGTTTTGAACAGGTGACATGTGCCCGCAATTGCGACAGGTGGAATCGCGATCCACCTGTCGCTATTAACTAGTTAAATGCGGTTGTCAAACGCTGACAGCGGCATTTAACCGGCGCTTCCGGCCATCGGGACCAAGACCTCTATGGTTGCTGATGCTGGCTTGCTGTGAGCGCCACCCTGTGGTCGGCGCTCATGGCAAGCCTGTAAATCAGCTACATAGGAGCGATCTGATGATCGCTGCTATGTAGCTGATCCGATCGAGTTGTGTCAGCTTCTAGCCTCCCATAAAGTAAAAAAAAAAGAAAGTTTAAAAAAAGTGAAAAAAAATAAAAAAATATAAAAGTTTAAATCACCCCCCTTTCGCCTCATTCAAAATAAAACAATAAAAAAAAAAATCAACCCTACACATATTTGGTATTGCCATATTCAGAGTTGCCCGATCTATCAATAGAAAAAGGATCGCTAAAGGGCGTAGCGAGAATAAAATTCGAAACGCTAGAATTGTTCTTTTGGACGCCGCGACATTGGATTAAATTGCAATAACGGGCGATCAAAACAATGTATCTGCACCAATGTGATATCATTAAAAACATCAGCTCGGCACGCAAAAAATAAGCCCACAACCAACCCGAGATGACAAAAAATGGAGACGCTACGGGTATCGGAAAATGGAACAATTTTTTTTTTAAGCAAAGTTTGGAATTTTTTTTCACCACTTAGATAAAAGAGAACCCAGACATGTTTGGTGTCTATGAACTCATAATGACCTGGAGAATCATAATGGCAGATCAGTTTTAGCATTTAGTGAACCTAGCAAAAAAGCCAAACAAAAAACAAGTGTGGGATTGAATTTTTTTTGCAATTTCACCGCACTTGGAATTTTTTTCCCGTATTCTAGTATACGACATGGTAAAACCAATAATGTCGTTCAAAAGTATAACTTGTCCTGCAATAAATAAGCCCTCACATGGCCATATTGATGGAAAAATAAAAGAGTTATGGCTCTGGGAAGGAGGGGAGCGAAAAACAAACAAGGAAAAACGGAAAACCCCAAGGTCATGAAGGGGTTAATGCGTTGAGGCGGTAGGCCAGTCTGATCAAATGCGTTTTTAGGGCACGCTTAAAACTGTGGGGATTAATCATATTAACCTAGGTAGTGCATTCCAAAGAATCGGCGCAGCACGTGTAAAGTCTTGGAGACGGGAGTGGGAAGTTCTGATTATTGAGGATGCTAACCTGAGGTCATTAGCGGAGCGGAGGGCACGGGTAGGGTGGTAGACTGAGACCAGGGAGGAGATGTAGGGTGGTGCTGAGCCATGGAGTGCTTTGTGGATGAGGGTAGTAGTTTTGTACTGGATTCTGGAGTGGATGGGTAGCCAGTGTAATGACTGGCACAGGGTAGAGGCATCGGTGTAACGGTTGGTGAGGAATATGATCCTGGCTGCAGCATTCAGGACACATTGGAGCGGGGAGAGTTTGGTAAGAGGGAGACCGATTAGTAGAGAGTTACAATAGTCCAGACGAGAATGAATAAGTGAAACAGTAAGAGTTTTGCAGAATCGAAAGTAAGAAAAGGGCGAATTCTAGAAATGTTTTTGAGGTGCAGATAAGAAGAGCGAGCCAGTGATCGGATGTAGGGGGTGAATGAAAGGTCAGAATCAAGGATGACCCCAAGGCAGCGGGCATGTTGCTTTGGAGTAATGGTGGAACCGCACACGGAGATGGCAATGTCGGGCAAAGGTAGGTTAATAGAGGGAGAGAACACAAGGAGTTGTTTTTGACAGGTTCAGTTTCAGATAGAGGGAGGACATGATGTTAGAGACAGCGGTAAGACAATCACTGGTGTTTTCTAAAAAGGTCGGTGTGATATCAGGAGAAGAGGTGTATAATTGGGTGTCGTCAGCATAGAGATGGTACTGGAAACCAAATCTACTGATTGTTTGTCCAATAGGGGCAGTATACAAAGAGAAGAGGAGGGGGTCTAGGACTGATCCTTGAGGAACCCCAACAGTAAGGGGAAGGTGAGAGGAGGAGGAACCAGCAAAACATACAGTGAAGGATCGGTCAGAGAGATAGGAGGAGAACCAGGAGAGAACGGTGTCCTTGAGGCCGATGGAGCGGAGCATAGTGAGGAGGAGCTGATGATCCACAGTATCGAATGCTGCGGAGAGATCCAAGAGAATTAGCATGGAGTAGTGACCATTAGATTTAGCTGTTAGTAGGTCATTAGAGACTTTAGTGAGGGCAGTTTCAGTAGAATGTAAAGAGCGGAAACCAGATTGAAGAGGGTCGAGAAGAGAATTATCTGAGATATAGCGGGTAAGACGGGAGTGGACCAGGCGTTCGAGGAGTTTAGAGATGAAGGGAAGATTAGAGACAGGTCTATAATTAGCGGCACAGTTTATAGTTCATAGGATTTGGGTTGATGACTCCAAGCGATCTGTAGCCTCCATGAAATGTCTTTGCATAACATATTGCTACTACTGTGCAGTGATTTCAGGGTCCATGAGATCTTGGATCTCTCCATTGTTCCTGGCCTGGTAAACATGGGTATGAACATTAATTTATTCTGCAATGTTCCTTTTCCTGGAACCTCCAAGCACCTGTATTTCAAAGACAAGTCCATCAATATCTTTACATGGCCCATCCGCTCCTCCATTACTGAAAAATCAGTGTTGGAATTGATCTGCAAATGAGGTTCAAGAGCTATGGTAGATCGGAATCACTCCAGATCTATTCCCCACCCAGCGCCACCTTCTCCTGCTTCACTGATGGCTTCTTTTCCTGCAGTCACACAACAGCATCATAGAGACTGTCAGTGAAGGAGGAGGAGGCGTTTTGCTGGACTTGTCTTTCGAAGAGCTACATGCACAGTTGACCAATTTGTCACCAAACTGACTGATCAGAAGTTGGACAGGTATTTGTATAGTATGGACACAACCCAACCTATGGTCATGTGTGAATGTCGAAGTTTTCCATAAAATACCAGAATGTCATCTAATCGCCCACTTGGTCACCACCGTTGATTTATGTTCCTTCCCTCGTTTAGGAGCATATTCTTAACAAAGCTGCCCAAAAACCAGCACACTTGTATAATAAGTGTATATTATTCGCTCACTGTGTTTAAGCAGCGTAACGCAACCATCATGCTGCTATAGAAACAGGCGTGTTTTCTGCAGGAGCGTCCACATTCTGATGTTGAGTCTCCCGGCAGCCGGCAATAATGGTGATTGAAGAAGAAGACAAATTAATAGCTCCTTTGTGTCTCGGGGAACATTAATTAAGCACCAAAATATTTCAAGTAAAAATATGTCTTGCGTTTCTCCAGATGTGATCACTCCATCCGATCATTCATGACGCAGCGCAGTTTTGGACGCCAAATTGGCATTAATGATCATACACGGAATAGGTGGTAGCAATCTGTAGTTTATAAAGTGACTTCTTCTGTGCTCATTTTAATGATTTATTGGGTTCAGAAAATAAAATTTGAGGTACCGGAAATATTTTGGCATTGGCTTCCAATAGGTTCGTCCTTCCTTAGCAAAAACAAAATGAGGCACGTTCTGATTTCTACCATCTGTTCCTGTTCCCCACAGTATCCTTGATGCAGAGACATCCCACCCCACAACTCGTGATCTTTTTCCTAAAAAATGAATCCTATTACCACTTGCAAATGTTTATTACAAAGAAGGGACCATGGCAAAAAACAGTGTGCCACCCATAGGTACCATACCAGTTGCATGCCCTGCCGCTATGTCTACTGCACACAACAGAAGAAGGCGCACGCAACCGAAACGCGCGTTGGGGTCGTGGCACCATCAGACCGAAGGTAATGGAGATGAAGTGATGTTGTTAAAATTACTATCGTTATGCTCGTTTTACCTATTTATGTATAAGTGGTAGGTTATGATCTCTATGCCGTTGCAGGCAAGAGTAGTTGAATATCCACTTGGTTAAATTATATTGGGGCGTTAGGAGATTCAAATTCTTTTACAACTGCCTTTGGGTCTGTGGTGTCTAATGTTTGTATTAGTACCTCACTATTCATACTATCTATGGTATTTTTATGTCATTTTTTCAATAAAATTTACTAATTAACTTTTTATGTGGAGTTCCTTTGTGCATAAATCAGTATAGGTTATATAGAGTACAATATAGCGACTTGCTTGCAGAGTGTTCCCTTAGCTAAGAAATATTATGTTCCCTTCCCCTTGTTTTATCTGAGTTCTGGTGTTCTCTTCCGTCCTCGCTTACCATGCATCTTCCTTGTATCAGGCAGAGAATTTAGTTAAAGACATGAAAACCTGTCTCACCTCACCCAATACATTAGGAAATCGGCTCCAGCTCAGGACTTGCTGAGACACGGAACAGAAGAACATGATTTGATTTGGTTGCACATTCTCGTAATCTCCGAGAAGATTATGGCTGCAAATCACAGCATCCCGGCTGATTGTTGCTCAAGTCTTAAACATTTCGGTGGAGGAGACGGTGCGGCAGGCGGGGAGGTGTACTGGGGATACGAATTGAAGCGATAGTATATCCACTCCAACAAACTAAACATCTTGCAGACGACGGGCCAAGAGGACGGTTAACATGTTATACGGCTGACTAAGCCACATGAAATGACTTGTGAAAATGCAGGATGAGTGGATTGATTAAATGTATCATCCGGTGCAGTGCACCAGCAGAAAGCAAATAGCAGACTTCCTGCAAGATTAGACTTAGGAAATAAATCCACTGCGTTGTTCAAGATTCCGCTTCCCAAAAGTCTATAAAGTCTGAGGATCTGTTTATACCAAGGAAGGTGACGGACACAAGGGGGCATTCTTTGCGTCTGGAGGAGAGAAGGTTTTTCCACCAACATAGAAGAGGATTCTTTACTGTTAGGGCAGTGAGAATCTGGAATTGCTTGCCTGAGGAGGTGGTGATGGCGAACTCAGTCGAGGGGTTCAAGAGAGGCCTGGATGTCTTCCTGGAGCAGAACAATATTGTATCATACAATTATTAGGTTCTGTAGAAGGACGTAGATCTGGGGATTTATTATGATGGAATATAGGCTGAACTGGATGGACAAATGTCTTTTTTCGGCCTTACTAACTATGTTACTATGTTACTATGTTATTTGTAGAACCAACCCAATCATGGATTCATAGCAGAACTATTCTAGAATTGCCCTCGGGTTATGGCAATCCCATCCATTTATCTATACCGGTCACGTAGGGTGTAAAAGCTACTGGTCACCAATGCCATGGAGTTCCTCTGTCTGCCCAATTACATAACAAAGCGACACTACACCACGGGACTGAATAGTGACGATATGTGTCACATGTATGGTCACTCTACCTGGTGTCCTTCATTTACCCTCTCTTGCAAAATGGCTGCATCAATGGCATGATGATTGCTGTGATAAGCCTAAAACACGCTTTCCCTGCCTTTGCCATCCCGCAGTTCAGGGCCGGCAAGGTTTAGATTTACCAGTGCACCCCCTTCCCCCCAAACAGGATGATCACATCTTTCAATTCTCCAGTTTTGGCAAATTTTTCCAAAACATTCAATTTGTGTCAAATAAATTCACCACAAATCACAGAAACTCCAACTGCCCTGAACGGAGTTGTATAACACTGAGGTTTCCTAGGACTGTATGCAATCCCTATATCAGACATAGCCTTAGTAATGTCAAAGTGACTTCCTTATAGAAGCTAATGGTAATCTGTTGGTAACCACCAGCCCATTTAATAACGCAGCACACTTACACACTTTTCATATATTTAAAAAAAAAAAAAAAAATAGTCCAAAAATTATCCCTCTTAGTCATTTTTGATCAGTCAGACTGTTGTGCGCAGAGTCAAACTCATGGTGTCGCTGTCAGAGGTAACATCATCCTGAGATGAGTGATACAGTTAGGGCCAGAAATATTTGGACAGTGACACAAGTTTTGTTATTTTAGCTGTTTACAAAAACATGTTCAGAAATACAATTATATATATAATATGGGCTGAAAGTGCACACTCCAAGCTGCAATATGATAGTTTCCACATCCAAATCGGAGAAAGGGTTTAGGAATCATAGCTCTGTAATGCATAGCGTCCTCTTTTTCAAGGGACCAAAAGTAATTGGACAATGGACTCTAAGGGCTGCAATTAACTCTGAAGGCGTCTCCCTCGTTAACCTGTAATCAATGAAGTAGTTAAAAGGTTAGGGGTGGATTCCAGGTGTGTGGTTTTGCATTTGGAAGCTGTTGCTGTGAGCAGACAACATGCGGTCAAAGGAACTCTCAATTGAGGTGAAGCAGAACATCCTGAGGCTGAAAAAAAAGAAAAAATCCATCAGAGAGATAGCAGACATGCTTGGAGTAGCAAAATCAACAGTTGGGTACATTCTGAGAAAAAAGGAATTGACTGGTGAGCTTGGGAACTCAAAAAGGCCTGGGCGTCCACGGATGACAACAGTGGTGGATGATCGCCGCATACTTAATTTGGTGATGAAGAACCCGTTCACAACATCAACTGAAGTCCAGAACACTCTCAGTGAAGTAGGTGTATCTGTCTCTAAGTCAACAGTAAAGAGAAGACTCCATGACAGTAAATACAAAGGGTTCACATCTAGATGCAAACCATTCATCAATACCAAAAATAGACAGGCCAGAGTTAAATTTGCAGAAAAACACCTCAAGAAGCCAGCACAGTTCTGGAAAAGTATTCTATGGACAGATGAGACAAAGATCAACCTGTACCAGAATGATGGGAAGAAAAAAGTTTGGAGAAGAAAGGGAACGGCACATGATCCAAGGCACACCACATCCTCTGTAAAACATGGTGGAGGCAACGTGATGGCATGGGCATGCATGGCTTTCAATGGCACTGGGTCACTTGTGTTTATTGATGACATAAGAGCAGACAAGAGTAGCCGGATGAATTCTGAAGTGTACCGGGATATACTTTCAGCCCAGATTCAGCCAAATGCTGCAAAGTTGATTGGACGGCGCTTCATAGTACAGATGGACAATGACCCCAAGCATACAGCCAAAGCTACCCAGGAGTTCATGAGTGCCAAAAAGTGGCACATTCTGCAATGGCCAAGTCAATCTCCAGATCTAAACCCAATTGAGCATGCATTTCACTTGCTCAAATCCAGACTTAAGACGGAAAGACCCACAAACAAGCAAGACCTGAAGGCTGCGGCTGTAAAGGCCTGGCAAAGCATTAAGAAGGAGGAAACCCAGCGTTTGGTGATGTCCATGGGTTCCAGACTTAAGGCAGTGATTGCCTCCAAAGGATTTGCAACAAAATATTGAAAATAAAAATATTTTGTTTGGGTTATGTTTATTTGTCCAATTACTTTTGACCTCCTAAAATGTGGAGTGTTTGTAAAGAAATGTGTACAATTCCTACATTTTCTATCAGATATTTTTGTTCAACCCTTCAAATTAAACGTTACAATCTGCACTTGAATTCTGTTGTAGAGGTTTCATTTCAAATCCAATGAGGTGGCATGCAGAGCCCAACTCGCGAAAATTGTGTCACTGTCCAAATATTTCTGGCCCTAACTGTATATTCCATAACGCCTTTCACTTCCTCCCTACAAATACACTTCCTGGAGGCCAAAGTTCACCCAGGCAACCTCTTTAATTACCGTCGATAAGGTAGAGCTCTCACACTAAAATTGTATGCATTATTTTTCAAGTGTAGTATCGTGTGCACAGATCCGATTTCGCTTACAGAGGCAACTTTTAAAGAAGACTTTCTGGGAAACACCTTTGTATGTGGAACACACAATTGTTCACCTATAACCATGCACCTTCATCTCCATGCTCCAAGCTTGTCAAACATCATTTATGATGCAAACTAAGTGGTCAAACAAGTTAGACATAGCCTTTAAAGGTACCGTCACATTAAGCGACGCTGCAGCGATATAGACAACGATGCCGATCACTGCAGCGTCGCTGTTTCGTCGTTGTGTGGTTGCTGGAGAGCTGTCACACAGACAGCTCTCCAGCGACCAACGATGCCGAAGTCCCCGGGTAACCAGGGTAAACATCGGGTTACTAAGCGCAGGACCGCGCTTACTAACCCGAAGTTTACCCTGGTTACCATTGTAAATGTAAAAAAAAAAAAAAAACACTACATACTTACATTCCGGTGTCTGTCGCGTCCCTCGCCTTCAGCTTCCCTGCACTGTGTAAGCGCCGGCCGTAAAGCAAAGCAGTGACGTCACCGCTGTGCTCTGCTTTACGGCCGGCCGGCGCTGACACAGTGCAGGGAAGCTGAAGGCGAGGGACGCGACAGACACCGGACAATGGTAACTAGGGTAAATATTGGGTTACTAAGCGCGGCCCTGCGCTTAGTAACCCGATGTTTACCCTGGTTACAAGCGAACACATCGCTGCATCGGCGTCACACACGCCAATTCAGCGACGACAGCGGGTGATCCAGCGACGAAACAAAGTTCTGGCCTTCTAGCTCCAACCAGCGATGTCACAGCAGGATCCTGATCGCTGCTGCGTGTCAAACACAACAATATCGCTATCCAGGACGCTGCAACGTCACGGATCGCTATCGTTATCGTTCTAAAGTTGCTCAGTGTGAAGGTACCTTAAGACAGGGCTCTTCAAATTTAATAGGAATTGTTTAAGAAAGGCGCAAACTATGTAACAATATTCTAGAGTCGATAGAGGGGAGTAACACATGACAGCGGGATCTGACTATATGCAGGGATTGTTTGTAGTCTGTAACCATAGAGACACATAAATCAGCATTTGAGCTGTGTGCACAAAACATTAGGAGATTTTTAATCCGATATATTTTCAGGATTTCATAATTACAGATTTTTTCCAGCCCTCATATTAAAGAGATTGTTTGTGTGGGAAATAAGGAGACCTTAATGGAAGGAATGAGCTCGGTAATGTGTTTTCCGCCGTACATGCTACATCCATATATCACGGATCACTGATATCTAATTCAATCTCCATTTGTATTCCCTTCACTTCATGACAAATGGATGTAACAAAACATCCATGTGTATGAGCCTTTACAAGGGAAAACGAGTATTGATCGTACCTTTTGTAGGGTGACGGCGGCACAAGAATTAGACTTTGGGTAGAAGACGTCGCTCCTCTCTAACGCTGCGCGCGAGCCTTTACTTCCAGCACCTTGGACAGCTCCGGCCAGCGTGAGTGACACATAACCTAGTGACGGACTCCAGTGACCCATAAACTAGAGAGATAAGAATTCAAGTTCTCCTCTGCTGTGAATTACAGACGCGTCCATCCTTACTGTTCCGCAAATGTAATTAAAAACTTCCAATTTCTGCCATAGACACGTATAGCAAAAACATCACCCGACAGAGTATCACAAATTCATGTTTTTTTTTTAAAGCTTTTAATCTCGAAATTTCTCAAAAGGTAACAAGAAAGTAAAAAAAGGACAGATCTGTAATTATAATAATTATTAATAATAATTTTATTTATATAGCGCCAACATATTCCGCAGCCCTTTACAAATTATAGAGGGGACTTGCACAGACAATAGACATTACAGCATAACAGAAATCACAGTTCACAATAGATACCAAAAGCGCTGCGGAATATGTTGGCGCTATATAAATAAAATTATTATTACCAAGAGGAGTGAGGGCCCTGCTGCTCACAAGCTACAAACTATGAGGAAAAGGGGAGACACGAGAGGTGGATGGTAACAATTGCTTTAGTTATTCGGACCGGCCATAGTGTAAGGCTCGGGTGTTCATCATTATAATCCATCATTATATTACCTGTCGGGGATGCTGTACAGGAGTGACGATATCTGCGTGGATGCCAAAAACTGCCGCGGAGACCCTCCTCACCCCGACGCACGTTTCGCTCTGGCTTCTTCCGTAATATAATGATGGATTTCTGCTATTGAGCAGAGACTGTGTGTCCTCATCACAGTGGTCTATGGTGTTTCCGGGCCCACTGTTTGGGTATGACAGTCTGACACACAGCGTGATCTACCTTCACTCACATTGTTCATAGCGGTGTGCTGGTCTTGAGTGATTTATACCTGCGTGGTCTCCTTTTTTCAGCTCTAGGCCATTTTTATATAGGCGAATTGGTTGCTATATATTATCCCTGAGAATGGCTTAATATATCAATGATCTTATGGGGTATTCATGTTATGTCACACTATGGTGGAGCTGCATATTGCCACACTGTCTGGAGCCCCTCCTGTTGAATGTCTTCATGATTATGTTTTTTTGTCAGTCATCTTTATAAAAAATATCTTTAATAAACATTGATTATTTTAATAATATGATTCGCTTCGCTTTGACCACTTAGCAGTAGGTCTTTTTTGTGTGAATGTACTGTTGAAGTGCCATAGTGGTAAACATACCGGGACTCTCTTTGTTACACTAAATGTAATGACAGCGGCAATGTGTTATTTGGAAATCCTCTGCGCCATCACTGAATTTGCACCCACAAAATCTGCAAATCAAGAAGTCAAAAGTAGCAAGACTCCTTTTACGACTAACGCTACTCTTCTCTTGAATGGTGCATTTGGCCATCAACAAAAATATCAAGCGACCAGAACAATCCTGTCTATCCTGTAAGTTCTTTAAAAATATAAAGGGCATGGTCTTTCTCTCCAGGGGATTACCAGGTGGTCCTCCGGGACTCTTCCACAGAGATATTGGGCCATTAATGCACCGGGTCTAGCAGAAGACTACTCGATTTTTCATTTTTCACTTGCGCCTGTTTCTTGTAGGCTCACTCACATGCACCTCGTTAGATCTTACTGATGATATATCCGGATTGTGCGTTCTAGGTGTACAATGATATCACCAAAGAAAACAATGCAGCACAACGTGGGCATGTACCTGTTCCTCCTAGATGGAGGGTGGCTCACAAAATCATGCCATGGTGGACCCAACCCAAGGATCCCCAGTTGATTTTGTTACTGTTGACCAAATTTTGCTCCCTCTCACCCCGTTGCTTCAAGAAATCCCATCCGCTTCATTTTTGTGCTCAACAGAGATAGTGGTGTATATGTCAGTCTGGTTTCACATTTGCGTTTAAAAACGCAGCGTTTTAAACGCAAACGCATGTGGTTCAAAAAACGCATGTAAACGCGTTAAAATGCAGCGTTTTTTAGACGCATTCGTTTTTGCATGTTTTAATACAAACGCAGTGTTTTGACGCGTTTACATGCGTTTTTTCCTGCGTTTGTGTTTTTAAAACACATGATGAGAAGTGTGTGACACCTGCCAATCATCAAAATCAAAAAGAAAACACACTATAAACAGAAATAGCTAGGGTTAGGGTTAGGATCCCTAGGGTTACTAGGGATCCTAACCCTATCCCTAACCCTAAGGGATCCTAACCCTAAGGGATCCTAACCCTAACCCTAAGGGATCCTAACCCTAACCCTAAGGGATCCTAACCCTAACCCTAAGGGATCCTAACCCTAACCCTAAGGGATCCTAACCCTAACCCTAAGGGATCCTAACCCTATCCCTAACCCTAAGGGATCCTAACCCTTAGGGTTAGGGTTAGGGTTTGGATCCCTAGGGTTAGGGTTAGGGTTTGGGGTTGGCTTATCAGTGTGTATTCTTGTGTTTTTCTATTAAAACGCATGCAAACGCATGTGCTTAAAAACGCATGCGTTTACATAGACAGCAATAGGTTTTTTTGCGGCAAAAAAACGCCACTAGAAATTACTACATGTTGCATTTCTGCAACACAACACATGCATAGAAAAGACGCAAAACGCGGCAAAACGCATGCGTTTTTAATGTTAAATATAGGAAAAAAAGCATGCTTTTTTTGCGCTAAAACGCAGCGGCAAAAAACAGAAATGTGAAACCAGCCTCAGTGGCCACAATTCCAACCATACAATGCCTCTTTGATCTGGATCCGTGATGAAATCTTGCACACGCACCGCTCTTCATACACCACTCCAGACAAAAGAAGAGCGGCACGTGTGCAAGATTTTGGGGCAGAGATTATGTCACCTGTGTCTCCAGTGTCAGTTAACAATGGAGGGTGTGGGGAAAACACAAAGGAGACACAAGGAGAAATGGACTGCAAGTGCACAGATATTCCCCCGGTGCACTTGCAGTATAATTTGTGTAAAGAGAAAAATCAAGATTTCGCAACAAATGAAATTTGTATCCATTAATATTGATGGAATTTAGTACTGCTTGATTCCATAAAATGTAGCTGCAGCTGCCAAGTTCTCCTGAAATAAAGGAAAGTCATGTGGAAAATGCTGCAGAGCTGCGGGAGATCTCGATGCTACAATCGCTCTCTTCCCACCTTCCATAGACCGTGATGGGAAGACTGGTGGTCTGTCCAACGCTGACGTGTCCGTCAGTCCTCACTCTATATCCTGCGATCGCGCAGGAGACGGACGAGCGTTACTCACACAACTCCATCAACCCAGGGAGCAGCGAGAAGCAAACACAAAGGCGAGAGCAATAAAAGGAGTCTTCTCAAAGTAGCGAAAAACAAAGTGCGGAGTCATTTATGAATGTTGCCCATTACCAAATCCATTCTACAGATGCCAACCAAAATATTTACTTTGTGGCTGTCATCGGCAGAAATTGTAGGGCAATAAAAGTGATCCATGGTTGCAGCTGTTGGAAAGTGTTGCAGTCACACACTGTTTGGTGGCGGCTAATAAATCTCCCGCTTCTATTTAGTCAGACTGAGTTTCGGGACCGTGGGAGCTTTCTCTCCTTCACATCCAGCAGCTTCTATTAGCATGCACTCTTCACCTGCCACAGAGAGCCGCCATCAATTTACCAGGATTTTTTTTTTAATCTGCTTAGTGAGCCCCAATAAAGGCCCTAAAATGGTAACAGAGTTCAGATTATGTTACTATGAAAAATGACGGCGGGAACAAGCGGAAGCGACGGTAAATCGCAGCCGCATTCCAAGTTCTGACATTCGGTGGGCAGGATATAAAATCTTCCTTAAAGGGACTCTGTCACCTGAATTTGGCGGGACTGGTTTTGGGTCATATGGGCGGAGTTTTCGAGTGTTTGATTCACCCTTTCCTAACCCGCTGGCTGCATGCTGGCTGCAATATTGGATTGAAGTTCATTCTCTGTCCTTCATAGTACACGCCTGCGCAAAGCAATCTTGCCTTGTGCAAGCGTGTACTACGGAGGACATAGAATGAACTTCAATCCAATATTACAGCCAGCATGCAGCCAGTGGGTAAGGAAAGGGTGAATCAAACACCCGAAAACTCCGCCCATATGACCCAAAACCAGTCCCGCCAAATTCAGGTGACAGGTTCCCTTTAAAGGGAACCTATTTCCTTCTTTTACTCCTAGACTAACTGCGTGTCTTATTACATGAAGCGATAACACTCCCACTACATCTGATTATACCGCTATGTGGGCAGAACGCGGGTCAAGGAGGGTCAGTCGGTCCTGGCGTCAACCGTGCGCCTTCTGACTTGGACGGCATCGCTCTGTCACCAGAAGCTCCCACCAGATCTCGCGCATGCGCCATTAACGGGTCCTACTGGGCAGTAAGGTGCGTTATTGTTTCTTCAGGGTCAGCACTTCTGATGAGGGACTCTCACAAAAATAACAATTTACAGATTTGCTCAAATTTGGAGTGGAAATTTGATTTGCATACAAGCTCTTCAATGTGAATCGCCTTCGCCCGATCTCTCCAGACCTGAGAGCTGAATAATTGTGGGGTAAAAAAAAAAAAGCAACTCGATGCTCACCGGTCCCACTGCCGCAGACTCCCCTTCTCCCGCCTGGTCCTCTAGAAAGCTCCGTCTGGCATCTTCTTTCCTCCGGTCCGGCACATGAAATGTGGCACCAAATCAGCCTCTAACTTAGCGACGTGCATTAAGGCTTTATTCACACGTTGTGTTTTTGCAGCTTTTTTTATGCATTTTTTATGCAAATTAAAAGATTTTTTTTTTTACAGTACCAGCAAAAGCTACGAGATTTCAGAAATCTCTTGCACACATTTGTTTTTTGTAAACCGCAGCAGGTCAATCCTTTCAGCTTTTTGCAGTGTTTTTTCACCATAGGAAGCAATGAAAAAGTAAAAAATTGCTGAAAAATACACTATCCTTCATTTTTGCTTTTTTTATTTGGAGAATGAAGCAAATTGTATTAAACATATACTATAGAAAAATGCAGCAAAAAACACAGTAAAAATGCAGCAAAAAAACCTGCTTTTTACAGTACCACCAAATGTATGAGATTTCAGAAAGCTCATGCACACGATTGCTTTTTTTTCTGGTGAGGCCGGGTTCACATTGTGTTGGTGCAATCCGTTCAACGCATGAGTTAAACGGACTGCACCAGCGCTAGTGCCTTTTAGGCTATGTGAACATGTTCAAGATTTCTTGCAGAAATTTCCTGAGCAAAACAGGACATTTTCTGCAAGAAATCCGCATGCGTTTTTTTAACGTTTTTCTTGCATTTTTACCGCGTTTTTACAGCGTTTTGGGTGCTTTTTTTTGCGGATTTTTCCAGAGGTTCCCAATGCAATAATATAGTGGGGAATCTGCAAAAAATCTGCAAAATTAATGAACATGCTGCGTTTTTTACTGCGATGCGTTTTTTTTTGCAGAAAAAAACGCATCATGTGCACAAAAATTGCGGAATGCATTCTAAATGATGGGATGCCTAATGTATGTGTTTTTTCGCGTTTTTATAGCGAAAAAACTAATAATCTGCAACGTGTGCACACAGCCTTAAAGATCGCGTTATGCGATAGTGTAGGTGGAGCATCTGCACTATCGGCATCTGAGGGTCCATCACACAATGACGGCACATCGCTAGCGCTCGCCAATTATGACAGTTAGTGCCGCTGTGTAACGGATGTCGTCAGCGCATTGCCATTGACGCAAAGTGAACCCGGCCTGATTTGGAAAGCTGCTGCTTTTTTGAACACTGCAGCATGTCACTTCTTTTAGAGTTTTTTTGCAGCGTTTTTTCATAGAAAGCAACGAGAAAGTGCAAAAAAAAAACTGCAAAATTTGCAAACCCTGTGGTTTTTGGTGAATTAAACTAACTTTATTATACATGCACTACAGACAAATGACACATATACCACACCAAAAAAATGCAGAAAAAAATACAACAAGACCTGTTATTTGTAAGCAGCTTATTTTCTGCCAAGAGTGCAGGTTTTTGCTGCAGAAAAAAAACGCAGCATAAAAGCAACGTGTGAACACAGCCTATAGCATCATGCCGCACATCGCTCGTCATGATGTCAGAGAGGCCAGCTCAGCCCACAAACCCCACAGAGTAACGATGCCGGACATTGCGTGTCGAATAAAACAAGAGCCCAGATGGGGAATTGCGGTGGTGGGACAGGTGAGGGGAGAGGGGGGTTTTTTTGGTTAATTTTTTTTAACTCTTTTTCGTGGCCCTTTTCAAATGCGCAAAATGACAGCTGAACAGCCGCCAATTGTGATAAATTAATACAAAGTGAATCGCAAAACTATTGAGCTCAGGAGAATCCAATTTTTTTTAAATAAAATTACATTTATCTCGAATCTATTCGTTCATCCATAGTGAGCGCTGAAGGTCCAAGCACAAGTTTCCATAGCTGATGCCGGTGGCATTCAGAGGCAATGAGATGTCAATGAAGCAGGGAGGTGCGGGCGGAGGACGGACGGCGTGACTCTTCCTGATCCGGGCACAACCCAGGTGACTCCTCAGTAGTGGTTTAACATAGCGTGCAGCTTATTAGAAAACTGATTTCTGAAATTCGCCTTTACAAGATTTAATACATAGATGCATTATCACTTAGGCTACTTTCACACATCAGGTTTTCAGTGTCAGGCTAAATCCGGCTAATTTTCAAAAAAACGGATCTGGCGAATGTTGCCGCCGGATCAGGTTTTTTCCCCATAGACTTGTATTAGTGCCGGATTGCATCGGATGACATTGCGTTTTGTCCGGTTTTCGCCGGATCCAGCAAATCTAGCGGCTTCCGGTTTCTTGAAAAAACGTCCACAGCAACGTTTTTTGTCTCCGGCAAAAAAGCCTGAAGCGCCGGCTGTTTACTAATTGAAGCCTACGGGATCCGGAAGGTGCCGGATCCGGAAAAAAGCGGATCCAGCGGCCTGATCCGGTTTTTTAAACTGAGCATGCTCCAATTTTTTTTTTATCCAATAATAATAATAATCTTTATTTTTATATAGCGCTAACATATTCCATGGCGCTTTACAGGTTGCACACATTGTTATCGCTGTCCCCGTTGGGGCTCACAATCTAAATTCCCTATCAGTAGGTCTTTGGAATGTGGGAGGAAACCGGAGAACCCGGAGGAAACCCACGCAAACACGGGGAGAACATACAAAAATCTACATAGGCTAGCAGGATCCGTAAAAAAAATGGATCCGTCGCATCAGTTTTTCACAATCTGCGCCGGATCCAGTTTTTCCAACATTCGCCGGATTTAGCCTGACACAGAAAACCTGATGTGTGAAAGTAGCCTTATTGATCAAAAATTGGTCCCTTTCAAGAAATATTCCAGGGGGCCTAAGACGCCGTGCAATGCCCAGATCAGGGGCTGAGGGTAGAGACGTTTCCTAGGAGACCAGGCTTGTGTGTTCTGCATTCTATGGACAGATACATTGTATCAGTTCTTTCTGGATTGTTACTTTCACAATGCAGCTTGGTCACAGAGGAGAGTTAGACTTTGCTGTCACTTATGGATCTCCATTGGTAATAATGAGATATCTAACGTCACCGCTCCGCCTGCGATGGCTGCAATGGGAACCTGTTAACAGCTCAACCTTCTGCTACTTCCCCTTATTACGCTCCATGGTTTACAGCGTGAAAAGCTCTGAAGGGGGATGTCAGGATGCCGTTTAATAAGATACAGACAGGTTTCTCACTGTCAGCAGGTGCTATAATATTCCTATGGATAGTAATTAGTGGCATAATATTTGCTCTGCCATAAAGCTGCAGCTTTGGTTGTGATGGATTGTGCAACCTGAAGTAATAAGGTGGTAAAAAAAAAGTGCAGAAAGATCAAGAATTATCACTGGGGAACACAATTTTTTAAGAGTTAGGTCAGACAACTGTTCTTAATTAATTTTTGGATGCTGAATCCAGAAATGATCTCAGACAAAACCACAAGGAAACATTCAGCCCTGAGACCACCAGCTACATATGTGTCTGTAGGTAACATCATGCCTTGTTATTCCTGTTTCTTGGACGATCCCTCTGTTTGTTACCAAGTATCAGACATTAGGTATATGGATCTCTAAGAGAGAGTATTTGTCCGGATGCGCTGCCCAATCTCTTTGGTAACTTCTTGCCTTGCTTGGCCTTAAAGATTACCCTCGTCTAACTTCATGTCCTACTTGTGTGTCACATTCTGATGACCGGTTCATTCATTGAGACCTCTGAGAAACCAATGCTCTACCTTAAATAATGGCAGGTTGACCTGGACCAGAAGCAACTCCAGAATGTCACAAAGCCACCAACATGTTTGACTTTTTGAAATTATGTTTTGTTTGTTTTTTCCTTTTGCAGTTTTGTAACCAAACGTTGAGATCACTGTCAATGTTAAGAGGGTTGTCCCATCATCATCTTTAATGTAAGCGTAAAATTGCAAAATGCTTGAAAAAAACAAACAGATCTGCAATTTATTTGTTATTAAAAATTATCTTCAGTTGCAAGAACAGATTTTTTTTTTTCATTTTATTGTGAAGCACTAGTTTACTGGCCGTTTCTGCAGTCTATCATAGAATTGTAGAGTTGGAAGGGACCTCCTGGGTCATCTGGTCCAGCCCTCTGCTAAAAAAGCAGGATTCACTAAATCATCCCAGACAGCCTCTGTTTGAAGACTTCCATTGAAGGAGAACTCACCACCTCTTGTGGCCGCCTGTTCCCCTGATTGATCACCCTCACTGTCAAAAAGTTTTTCCTAATATCTAATCTGTGTCTCCTCCCATTCCCAGCAGTGGCCGGTTTCCTAAGAAAGGAGCGCCCAGGAAGCGCTAGCAAGCTGTTGGCTTCAGCGGTGCATCCATGGTCCAGATCCAAACTGTCAATCATCAGGAGCGCACCAGCCCCCGGTAAGCAGAAAGTCAGGAAGCTGGGGAGCAGTGCGCTCCCGATCAGCACACGAGAACCCCCTTTGATCTGGCCATACACTAGAGATTTTGGATGCAGAAAAGCCAATTTAGACTCATATACAAATTGTGGAGAGGTTTGATTTTGTTGGGCATTTTTTGGGTCCTGTAATTGAAAAGTTTCTAACATTTCTGACCAGTCTCTTCATGCACAGTCATGACCATTAATATTTGGCAGGTTATCCACTTACTTCTTCTTTGGTTTTACGAAGACCCAAAACTATAAAAATGACTCTGAAACGTTTTCTATACAGATGAAAGGTTTATCTTGTCTACTTTACAAGTAGACACCTGAAGAAGACTGAATACAGCCGAATCACGATGTATTTTTAACTGTTTCTTTTATTCTTCTGGAATTATTTTGGTAATTTTTCCATTTCATTACATCTTCTATGGAGGCAGCACCCTTCACTTGGTACCTCGACCTACAATGCAAGGGGATAATTCATTTTAGGAAAATTCCTTCTCTATTTTTTTTACTTTTGAGGAATCGATGGGAATAAATAGAATGTTACTTTTCTCACTAGTTCCAGAAATTGTGCATTGCATGTGAATGGCTTTGTTGACCCCCCTACCTATACATTGAATGCAGCTGATTGTTGGATTCCACAATGTTGGATCCAAATCCAACCCATGTGCACAGAGCCTTATTCTCGACACCTCGGTTTAGCAAAACTGATTGCAGATCCACGTTGAGAATCCTAACAGGCTGCAGCGGAGCAAGCACTTTTTATACCACTGGTGTATACTCGTATATTTATATCTTTGGAATCTACTTTTAGATGTTCTTCAAGTAGAACGTCCAAAAATAGACAATACGACTTTCCAGAAGGAGCCAAGATTCTTCCGCATGATGGAAATCGCTACAATGAGTTGGCATTGCTTCTTTCAAAGATAACATTTCTCCAAGAAATTACCATCTTCAACAAAAAAATAGTAAAATCTCCGGGCCGAGCGGTGTAATCCCTTTTAAAGAGAAACTATTCCCCCAACAAAAAGTAGAGTCTGTTCGGATGATTGATGTTAAGTTATCTCACCGACTCCTAGAATCCTTAATGCATTCACGGGAAAGGTCGGCTGGTTATGACATTTTCTACATTCCCAGATTCCATGGGGATCAAACGGCCCCATCTACTTACATCTCCGACAACATGCAGCATTTTTAATCCATCCGTCATGTCGCTTATTGAATATTTCAGATGCTAAGGTCTGCCGTTAGAATAATAAGTTTACAGTTAATGTAATCACCATCCACCATGGCAAGAAGCGCCAAGTCTCAGTGGTGTCTGGTGATTTAGTCGCTCGTTTTCAGATTACGGCGACCGGGTTGAATTGTGAAGGATTTATTGCGCTTGTTGTGGCCGTATAAATAGGAGCAATCTTACAGTATAATCATAGATACACTGAGGAGGAAGGCTGCTATCTCCACGCCAACATACAGAGGTGTCCTAACTTACCATTCCTCTTGGATCGACGTTCCCAAGATGAGCCGTTCATCATTAACGTCTATGGAGAAAAAACTAGAACTTCCCAATAGTCTGTTGGGAGCAGTTTATGCTCTATGTGGTCACCTTGTGGTTGGGATGTGAAGGGTTTTGCTACAATGTTGCAATAATTAATTGAATTTGTATTGTGAGAATTTGTATCGCTTGCCCCATATGAGATGCTGCCACCTTCTTTCAGCCCTCACACAGAGTACTAGTACTCTATAATGCTGTATATCTGCCCCCGATCTGGCCTGCGGGGTGGTCCATTTCGAGGGGTGTCGCTGGTTCTGGTCAGGCACCTCCCTTCTTTTTGTGATGCCGTCCTCCTTATGTGTTTCGTGTGGATGACATGTCCCTACGTCATCCACACAGTCTACCCGGCGTTCCTCCTTGACTAAAGTCCCAGCGCATGCGCACTGCAGGACTTTGCTTTACCCTAAACAGGGCAGAGGAGTGCGCCTGCGCAAGAGCGCAATACCAGGGACATTGTGTGGATGACGTAGGGAGGCGTCATCCACATGAAGCACAGAAGGAGGACGGCATCGAAAGAAGAAAGGAGACACCGGACCAAGGCCAGTGATGCCCCTCGGACCGGACCACCCTGCACGTGAGTGTAATAAACGGTGTTTTTGTTTTGTTGCAGGTCGGATTGGAGGCAGATATAGAATTATGTATATGACGGCTGAAAGGTGGTGGCCGTACCTCATATGGGGGAAACCTGCTGACCGGTTCCCTTTAAAGAGGTTCAGAAAGAAAGTGGTTTACAGCTTATTTTTTATCATGTTGGACCAGGAGGATTAGATGGGGCACGGCACATGGAAATTGCTAGGAGCGATGGATCTTACACTTTTCATGTCCTTAAAGGGGTTGTCCTTTTTTAGAAGGTCCCTTTGTGACAACAAACTTTCCAACAAATTGTTCTTATCATTGTGGACCGAATTCACACCCCACCCGGCGGTCACATCACTCCACACCTTTAAGTTCCTGATATGACGTCTATAGGTCATGTGGTTCAGTGCCGCCAAAAAAGCTTCAGTCGGGTCATTTGGGATCCAAGTTATTGGCTGGAGTCGGTGAACGGTTGGTGAAGTCCCCAATTTTTCACATAGTTGAGGAAAAACGCTTTACTGCGTGCACTTTGTGCCAAGAAGAATGGCGTCTGTCAATAACATTTCGAGAAGAGCTTCACATCGAAACAAGGAGATGAAAAAGACATTGTGTCGGGTCCGACGCTGCACATCCGCATCGGTCCTTCGCTTGCCACGGCCGAAACGTCGGACATTATCTGTATTATCTGATTAATTAAAGTATCACTTTATGCTGAAAGCAAATTTTCATCTCATTATTTTTTTGCAAAATTGAAAAAAGTCAATAATAAGGATCTGTGGGGCTCTAGAGCAGAGGTCCCCAACCGCCGGTCCGCGGACCAGGACCGGGCCGTTGAGGTTTTTCAGCCGGTCCGCGGCGCCGCTGACAGCTAGCTTCGCGGCCCTGTGCCTGGTCAGAGCACGCTGTGTGACAGCTCGCAGCTCCCGGCAGAGAACATTATGCAGGACGGGGCGGGGCGTCAGGCGGGTCTTAGTGACGCAGCCCTCCTGCGCAGCATGGTGTGTTCCTGATGGGGTGGGGCGGCAGGCTCTCCTCACTGACACGCCCAGTGGCGTATCTAGGGGGGGGGCAGCCGGGGCATTTGCCCCGGGCGCAGCCGGCAGGGAGGGGCGCAGTCGGGCCGCCTCATTCGGCGGTCCGCAGTGTCTCCCCCGGCGGCTGCATTCTGCCGCCCCCGGTCAGGGAGTCAGCTGTTCTCTGTGCCGACTGTCAAGCTGACAGCCGGCACAGAGAAGCTGCAGAGCGCCGGCTCCCAACGTGTGCAGAGGTGGAGGGGAGCCCCTGCAGGGTGGCTGCGACGGGCAGGGAGAAATCCCCGCAGCTCCGCTGCCCAGCGATCTGTCTTCCTGCTTCCTCTTGCTTCCTCTCACACAGACGTGCCGCTGGATGACGTCATCATTCAGCGGCCGGCTGTGTCAGAGGAAGGCAAGGAGATGCTGTGGTAGAGTGCGAGGAGAGGTGAGAGGGGTGTGTGAATGTGTGTGTGAGAATGTGTGTGCGAGAATGTGTGTGTGTGAGAATGTGTGTGTGTGAGAATGTGTGTGTGTGAATGTGTGTGTGAATGTGTGTGTGTGAGAATGTGTGTGTGTGAATGTGTGTGTGTGTGAATGTGTGTGTGTGAGAATGTGTGTGTGTGAGAATGTGTGTGTGTGAATGTGTGTGTGTGTGTGAGAATGTGAATGTGTGTGTGTGAGAGTGTGTGTGTGAATGTGTGTGTGAGAATGTGTGTGTGTGTGTGTGTGTGTGTGTGTGTGAGAATGTGTGTGTGAGAATGTGTGTGTGTGTGAATGTGTGTGTGTGTGAATGTGTGTGTGTGTGAATGTGTGTGTGTGTGAATGTGTGTGTGTGAGAATGTGTGTGTGTGAGAATGTGTGTGTGTGAATGTGTGTGTGTGTGTGAGAATGTGAATGTGTGTGTGTGAGAGTGTGTGTGTGAATGTGTGTGTGTGAATGTGTGTGTGTGTGTGTGAGAATGTGTGTGTGAATGTGTGTGTGTGTGAATGTGTGTGTGTGTGTGTGTGTGAATGTGTGTGTGTGTGTGAGAATGTGTGTGTGAATGTGTGTGTGTGAGAATGTGTGTGTGAATGTGTGTGTGTGTGAATGTGTGTGTGTGTGAATGTGTGTGTGTGAGAATGTGTGTGTGAGAATGTGTGTGTGTGAGAATGTGTGTGTGTGAGAGTGTGTGTGTGAATGTGTGTGTGAGAATGTGTGTGTGTGTGTGTGTGAGAATGTGTGTGTGAATGTGTGTGTGTGTGAATGTGTGTGTGTGTGAATGTGTGAATCACATTCTCATTATAAATGTCATAATTACATGATAAGTATGCACTAAGCTCCACCCCTCCATAACCCCACCCCCATATGACCAGAGCCCCACCCCTGCCCCACCCCCACCCCACCGGGCCATGGAAAACTGGTCTTGCTTAAAGCCGGTCCCTGGTGCAAAAAAGGTTGGGGACCTCTGCTCTAGAGGAGCCCGGGGGGTCACTTTCTGCAGTTTCCTAGCAGTGCGTTAGACCTGTGGTTGAGCCCGTGGGCCGGCTACGTCCCGCATATATATGCCTGACATAAAATCAGGATCACAATCTGCTCTAGGATAATAAAAAATGCAATTGACTTCCAACCAGCTCGGATAGGACAGATACAACAGGAAGATGATGGATTCTGCTCAGAACGTTTGTCACAATGTTGGCTGTGAGGAGGAATGTGTGTTATTAAAAGGTTGATTTATGGCCGGGTTTTTAGTGTTTGCGTGGAGGCGGCTGGAGCTTCTTCTTCTTCTTCTTCTTTTTTTTGTCTTCTGCCTGAATGTATATTCTTCTGCCTTCTGGCAATAGTTATGAATTTGATTCATGTTGCTGCTCTCTGAATTCTGAAAATCTTCCTAGAACTAAAATTGAAAAAACTAGGAACCGCACATTGTACGGCTGAGGAAAAGCCGCCATCGGTGGCCCCGAGTGCACGGGCGGCACAGTCTGGCAGATTCATATGATCAGGACATGGGATCCATTGCTTGGTCCTAGTGATACTTTTCGGCCAAACACGTACCCGTCAGTGACTTCACATAACATCGCGGATCTATATGTCATGCACTACATTACGTGGCGATTATCATGATCTATTGTATCATTCTGCATGTTTCCATATCTGTCCTCTCAAGGGTCTTTCCACTATGAGTAGAATGTCACTGCCCATTCTGTTACCATTGGACATCGTTACAAAGTAGCATTTTTTGGGTTTAGCACAGTAGCGCTTAATATTGTCTTTGTAACAAATCTCATTATTGTTCCTATGCACTAAAAACATGTGTTGATGTTGAGTGGAATTTTAGAAACCTGTAACTTTTTTTGTGCCTACAGTTTCTTTGTAGACAAATGTGTCTCCATGGTTACAGACTACAAATAAACAAAGTGTGTAGTCTGATCTTGAAGTCCTTCCATCTGTCGCCTCTTTTACTGTCTGTAGTAATTGGTGTCAAGAAGAAACATTGTATTTATTTCATTAAAGCCATTCTGTCATTATATGGGTTGAACTAGATGGACTTACAGTCTTCCTTCAACCTTAATAACTATGTTACTATGTATTATATAAGTGGTTATTTTATGAAAATTGATCAGTTAGTAAAATATTGGTAAAAATGTTGTATTTGTGAATTGTAGATGATATAAAGTCCGAGGGGGCCGAGAGTCATCTGATTCTCCGTTAAAGGGAACATCCTTGGCATATCTCTTGGATATTCAATAAGGGACCATGACCAGGGCTCAAATCTTTTGGATGGTGGCACCAGAAATGTGCCATCTTGCTTCCTATTAGCTCTTTCTGACTTTTTCCGCTGGCTGTTTGCTCCATAATGGTCTTGTACTACAAATGTGATGTTCTTTATTTGGGTTAAAGCATAAAGAAAGATTTTTTAATTAGGTGTTTATGTTGTTTTTTTATAAACATTTTTCGGTCATTGTTTTTAACATTTTCCATGTCATTATTTATATAAAAAAAAATTCCTAAAATCTTACAATATTCACTCCGGGCCAAAAATCTGTAATGTTAGGCTTAAGCATCCTTTTCTGTAGCGATCACTTCACTGTAATTTCACTGTCATTATTGACAGGTTTACAATGAAAGATGATGAGCGAGTATGCTCGTTATTCGAGTTTCTCCAAGCATGCTCGGGTAATCTCCGAGTATTTCAGCGTCCTCGGAGATTCAGTTTGTGTTGATGTAGCTGCATGATTTGCGGCTGCTATACAGCTTGAATACATGTGGAGATTGCCTGTTTGTTAGAGAATTCCCACATGTATTCCAGCTGTCTAGCAACTAAATCTCCAAGCACTAACAAATACTCGGAGATCACCCGAGCATGCTCAGAGAAACTCGAGTAATGAGCATACTCGCTCATCTCTAAAAGGTAACAATTGTATATAAATAACACAGGATCCACCATTTACAATAGGTGATGTCACAGCTCACCTCCTCCTCCTGTACAATGACTGATAACACCTCTATATACAGCTGATAACACAGGATCCACCATTCACAATAGGTGATGTCACAGCTCACCTCCTTCTCCTCCTGTACAATGACTGATAACACCTCTATAGACAGTAGATAACACAGGATCCACCATTCACAATAGGTGATGTCACAGCTCACCTCCTCCTCCTGTACAGTGACTGATAACACCTCTATATACAGCTGATAACACAGGATCCACCATTCACAATAGGTAATGTCACAGCTCACCTCCTCCCCTGTACAGTGACTGATAACACCTCAATATACAGCTGATAACACAGGATGCACCATTCACTATAGGTGATGTCACAGCTCACCTCCTCCTCCTGTTCAATGACTGACAACACCTCTATATACAGCTGATAACACAGGATCCACCATTCACAATAGGTGATGTCACAGCTCACCTCCCCCCCTGTACAGTGACCGATAACACCTCTATATACAGCTGATAACACAGGGTCCACCATTCATAATAGGTGATATCACAGCTCACCTCCTCCTCCTGTACAATGACTGATAACACCTCTATATACAGCTGATAACACAGGATCCACCATTCACAATAGGTGATGTCACAGCTCACCCCCTCCTCCTGTACAATGACTGATAACACCTCTATATACAGTAGATAACACAGGATCCACCATTCACAATAGGTGATGTCACAGCTCACCTCCTCCTCCTGTACAATGACTGATAACACCTCTATATACAGTAGATAACACAGGATCCACCATTCACAATAGGTGATGTCACAGCTCACCCCCTCCTCCTGTACAATGACTGATAACATCTCTATATACAGTAGATAACACAGGATCCACCATTCACAATAGGTGATGTCACAGCTCACCTCCTTCTCTCTGTACATTGACTCCTTCATAGGTCACAAAGCATTCCCACAACACTTTACCATAGAAGTCGATGAGTGAGAGCTTGTCTGTTGCTGTCTATGGTCCATGTGGCAACTGTATCACTAAATGCTGTTGTCACGCCCATAATTATGTAAAATAATCTATAATAGAACATAATCATAGAGTAAATAAAATGTGCTTTTAATTGTTACAAAATTATAGAAATTATATATTCTATTTAATAAAATACATGTACGGTATATAACATAAACACTGAGGAGGGTGATAGGTTCCAGCTCTCAGACCCCAAGTGAAGAGCAAATTGCCCCCAATCCTCTAGAGGAAGTATAACTTGTCTTTTTGGGAAATAACCCTTTAAATACGAATGGTTATCCATTGTACAGAATACCTGTATGCAGTCAGCTCCGGAGCTCCCTCTAGTGGTGACATTATATACTTGTAAAAAAAAATAACAACATTGTATCAGAAAATAGAAGCTTTGACACTTAGGAAGAGAGAGACATTAAGAAATGAATCAGAACCTAAAAACAACATGATAATATAAAGTAGAGATTAATTTTAAGGAGTGCTCCAACTAATTAAGGTTCAGAGGATCCTCATTACCTAATTTTCAGTCCACCCATGCCAATAAGAAATTTTCTTAAAAAACCATCCTGAAACATAAAATTCCCCAGCTGTCAATTCTTCTTTTTTTTTTCTTCTTCCTTCCTTTGATCATTATCTCAGCATTGTGCTATGCAAATAACACGCTTGGCATCGCTGAAATCACCTAATCCAGGTTTATATCATTGTATCCATTGTCTATATTTGTCCTTAGCCTTTTATTTTAGCGAGAAGCGGTACCTGGCACTCTCGCTCTCAAAACACTTGCAATTAAGCTCTCAGAAAGAAAAAAAAATGAGATCTCTTTGTTGGTCGTCGCGAGCAGCCAGGCTCTTAGAGATTTAGATGAAGTAATATTCATTTCTTTTTTTTTTTTTTTTTTCAATTGCCATCACAGTGGTGCGAAATCGAAATGCGGTGGGTAACGATTCTCAAGTGAGACAGATCGCCAAGAAAGTTTTAACTATTCTTACAATGTTTAAAGTAAACTCGGAGAGTCAGGTCTCCGCTGAGACGTGACATTTCTAAGTCGGAGGCTTTTTCCCGCGTTGGGAAGCTTATTAGATATGCTTCAATGGCTGCAAACTCCATTGATCGGACTGTCTTATGCGGCGGTTCACCGCGCGGCTCCCTGCAAATATTGTTTTACAACAACCTTGTACAGTAAGTCTCTGGAGCGCGAGTAAACAAGACGATAACAGAGCGGAATAAGTAAGGAAGTTACCGGCGAGGACGAGACGGGGAGACGAGGGCGCCGAGAAGTCCTCATCGCAACTCTTGAAATAATTGACTCCGTGTAGTCCAACACCTGAGCGTCCCGTCGGCCGTAGTCCCATGCTGGTACTTCCCAACGGTCTGATATTCTACGGGACAAATCAAGTCAGAAAAGACAAAAAAATAAAAGCACAACGATGGGAAGCAGGAAGAAAAAGTTTCGAGACTTCGTTGGAGAATTGGAGATGCCTCGCGGAGTTTTCATCGAGACGTTTCACTCTGGGAACCCAAGAAGTCGATTGTTTTCTTCCATTTAGATCTAATGAATTGACAGCCTGAAGGCAGCAGATCTGAGACGACTTTGGAGAATTGGAGATGGACTATTTTTAAAGGGAATGTCTCATAAGAAAATGACCTATTGTTTAAATCGGGTTTTTATACTACATGTATTTTTTTTTTTTTTTTTTTAATTGTGGTCACTTTTTTATTTTTTTCATATCATGATCTTTATTAAAAAGAAATCAAATTAGCAATTCTGCAATTTTCACACTGGCCACTATTTAGTCTCATTAGCAGTCTCATTATCATTAATGACAGGATTATAATGACAGGTAACATCTCTATGCACTTCTCATAAAAAAAAAGGGTCCACCGATCAGAATAGGCGATGTCACAGCTCCCCTGCTCCCCCTTCATTCCCCACAACCTTTTGCACACTCTCATTTGATGCTTCGATACAATAGATTGAATCAGGGTCTGAGACCATTGCCGCTGAGTACATGTGTTGTTTCCTGAAACAACAGGAAGTTAGATTTTAAAAAAAGACTAAGAATTGCAAGATTTTATTTTTAGAATTAACGTCAGAAACATCCATTGACCCCAAATATCGAAATGACCCCTGAATAACTTCACTTTGCTGCACAGTCTATATGTGAGCGCTCCTCACCATTACTGGCAGGTTAGTGCGCACCATGACCATTATTGATAAGTGGCTACAAGTAAATGTCCGTACATAAACCTCTGATTACATCACTGCATGGGAATCCTGTGCAGACGTATGTGGCATATGGGGTCACACCCTATAGATAAGGAGCTTTCTTGGCACATGCCGACTCCAGGATATGTGGGCACGTGGGGGATCTCATTGACCCCTCTTCTCTTTTGATTTTTCCTCCTCACCTTCCAAGAGCTATAGCTTTAGTATTTTTCTGCTTTAGACTTGTATTGGGGCTTATTTTTTGCAGTAAAAGCTGTCATTTTCATCATTATCGTTTTGAGTTCCGAACAACTTTCTTATCTCTTTACGTCCATTTTTTGTTGAGGCAAAGTGACCAAAAATTAGCAATTTTTGCCATTTACATTTTGTTTTACTTTCCGCATTCATCCTACAGGAAACATTTTATTAGTTTGGACTCCACAAAACAATGTACTGTATGTTAATTATTTTTTTATCTTTTAGATTGTTTTGTCCTGGGTAAAGCGGAGGTGAGATTCATTTTTATATCTTTTAGTATATTAAAAATAGTTTTCATTTTTTTTTACATTTTTTTTTATTTGTCCCTTTTAGGGGACTGTTATATTGCGCTTTGTAAAATTATTGATCTGAAATGAAGCACAGCCCTGGACTGTTCTTCTATGGAGCTATTAGTGTGACTTCATTGCCCTCAGCGATTATCCTATTGACTTCCGGTGTCCTCGCTGCATCTTAAGTGATCGTCCAACTGAGTAGGTCGAATTTCTTTACAACTTCCAGTTCGTCTCTGGCCATCTCCAATGTGTCTCGGTCGTTCCTGACAGTCGTCAAAATGTTTGTCTTCGATCCCCCCTTGGCTGAAATTAAAATGCCGTTGGTGCTTTGAAATCACATTGGATTGGAAGTGGGGGGGCGATGAGGCTCGGAAGGGACAAGTCCCACCATTTCCAACCTCTTAAACGCTGCTATCACTGTTGACATCGTCATCTATGGGGTTGACCTTGAGCTGCCTCCAGTCGCAGCCGTCAGACTCGGTGTCAGCTGTAAAACACAGTTGGCACCTTGCTGTATGAAGCGGACTCGGCTCCGGAGCCTACGTCATCCATGCAGTCCTCACATCCAATATACATGTATGACGGACACTGCAAACTGAGATCAACTTAGACAGAAGAAGCGTTGGGAGAGACGACCTCTGCACCAATGGCGGAGAATTGTCCATATAGGACAATGGAAAAACACAAAAATGTTGACTTTTTCTTGAGCTCTTTGAGGATTTTCTCCAATCTTTAGCCAAATAACTTTTTTTAGATGGACATTCGACCGTGATATTTTTTATGGCCGGTAGTGAACGGCCTTGAAAGCTTCAAGCCTCCTTCCCACTCACGGTTAACCTCCTGTTCACTACAGAAACAATTACTCGAGAGCCGAGGATTGTTTGCTCTTTAATTCTAGATCAAACAGATAAATTATTAGTATATTATCTCTTCTTCCTCTTCTTCCTAAATGGCACTTCTCTTACTGACAGAGTTAAGTGGTGTCGGTCTATTCAGGTCCATCCAGTTCCCCGAGCGTTATTGACTATGTGTCAGGTCGGCATGTTTATTGATGCATCGTGATGCATTTTACATTAAACCCATTGTGGTTGCGCTGCCTCCGGATCATTGGCGGCCTTGAAAACCGTCGATTGATCGATTTCATTGACATAACTCAAGTTCTTCTCCTGAACTCCCCCAACGCAAGCAGTTTTAAGCTTCAGCACACTCATCGTCTACTCAATCTTATTGGTGTCCTTATCTCCTGCTGTTTCAATTCACAGCGAGTGCTTAAAAAGTTAGTGTTCTGGTAACAGAAAATTACACTCAAATAATCTATAAAAGTTCCTCTAGCATAAGATTCTTTCCAGCTGTGAAATCCCTATTCCTTCCACGAAATGACTTCCCCCGGTTGAGTTTCATAGACCACGGATGGATTGTGTTCTTGGTTCTAAGAGTTAACGTTACAAATGTATCCGGCTCTGTGTGGACGTCGGAGGTAATTGTATCCAGTTTCTTCATTTGTCAAAGGTTAATGCCTAAAGCAAAAAAATTAAAAAATCCTTTTTATTTGAGTTCCAGTTTAGGATTTTCACTCATAAACAAATACGTAATTTCCTGGGTCACCTACTTGACCATTTTATTGCGATTGTGTGATATCATGACAATTCTTAAGGGCGTTCTATTCTACACTTTGGATAATCCCTACTTGTTAGAAGGGCACCTTAACAATAATCTGACCACAAAGTGTTCACCTGCCGGGACCTCCAGTGATCTGCTGTTATCTGAGAATCCTGGCAGTAAGTGTTCAATTTCCCTGCAGTGCCCCCACAGGAAAAATGAGGTATTACACATTATCAATTTTTCTCAATAGATTATGAAGGATGGGACAAGGCCTTTTAGAGTTAGGGATGTTCTTTGCCAGAGATCTTCACTTTAGTCAAATTGGACTCTTGAATCAAAATAGATTTTGTAAACTGAAAAAGCTCTTTAAGGAAGAAAACTCTGGAAAGGATGAGCGAATTTCCAGAAATTTGCTGCAGGCGGATTTGCTTGTTTTGGTTCTGACCGAAAAAATTTGGTCTTGATAAGAAGATATTTGTTATGTCCTGAGGTCTTTCCGGACCCCAAAGCACAATAATCGGCAAGGGTTAAAAAAAAAAATTCACAAAAATATTCACCAATCCTATTCCCTCGTCTGACTTCTTACGCCATCACAGCTTCCCAGCCCACTGCGCAAGTGTTTTCAGCTATTCAAGCAACAACGGTCCGAAGCAAATCGATAATGTCAATGACGGGCCGCACCCCCAATGTGACCATGTGGGCTTCCGTGCTGGAAGAATAAAAGAGACCAATGCGGAGGACTAGGGTGCTATGGCAGAGGCGACTTTAGGAGTCAGGCGAGTGCATAGCCCCTTCCCCACCCTCAAAAGAATCCATTAATATGACAGCGAGTTGGCCCCCGTTTACCTGAAGTTGGGTGAATTAAAACCCAAAAATTCCGCTGGGTCCAGCATCGAATGGCCACATGGGGCCCTTTTATCCTTTATAGATGGGAGCAGCATTGCCCATGCGGCGGTTGAAGATGCACACCGCTGCTCCACGGATAAAAGTGCCTCATTCTGCCGATCAGCGTGGATCCCAGCTTAACTTAGCTTCACTGGACACGTGACCCCTTCAAGGTCATAAAATATCAACTACATTGTTTCCAAAATATTAATAACTCCTAAAATTCTGTATTTTCACCAGCGTTGTCTCATTGCTTGAGGGTTTGTCATGCAGCTGCAGTGCAGTACAGCGCAACCTCCACCAGGGGGAGCTTGGTAGGGAAGCCAGACCACACACACAGAGCAACTGAACAGACGCCACCTAGTGGCGAGAGCGAGGTCAGGAAAGCCGAGTCAGATCACTAGACAGCACAATAGTACAAAAAGGAGTTAGACAGAATGGATAGTCAGGACATAGCAAGGGATAAGTAAACCAGGACGGGCAAAATACAGTACAATAGCGACAAACTGAAACAGAGTCAAAGAGCCAAGCCAAGAGATCATAACCAGGGAGTCAAGCAGATATACAGACAAACAAAGAGACACTGGGAAAGGGCAGGCAGAGGGAGATAACAGATACAGGACAAGTCAGGGTTCACATTAGGACAAACAAAGAACTTCCAGAGTCAGGTTCACACGCCAAAGACAGACCTATAGCTGACACCACCCTCAGGATACCTGGGAGCTAAATAGCAAACCCGAGCCCAGAATGAGGCAGATCAAAGTTAACCCTTGACAAGATCCACCCAGAGAGAGAACAGACAGGACTAAACTCCGGAACGGATCAAGACAGGGTTCATCTGAAAACACGATCCACGGAGACATGTTTGGTAATAAAATTGTGGGGAAAATATTTTTCATTTTCCCCATAAGGACCTTTAACAAAGCATAAAAAATTAATTATGATTATTAAGCAAAATATAATGAAATACCTAATAACTGTTCCGTCAGAGGTCGGCAGGTTTAGGTTTGCTTTGAGTATGAACTCGGCCACCTAAATATTTAATTGCTCTAGATTAGAGAAAAGCAAAATTATTTGATGCAAATCAAGTGTGCGTTAATATTATTCTGCACTAAGTTCCCTCCAGACCCCAGAGCGTAATAAACATAGGGTCTAATAACAAAAACAAATGCTACCAACCTCGCCTCTGCGCTCCCTCCATGCAGCGGACTCCCTCCGATCTTCAGCGCCTCCGGTGATTTCTATCCTGGCGCAGCGGATGGTGAGGAGCGGAGGGGTAGCTGGTCGGAGAGAGGTGATGGATGGACTGAGGGGTTGTGTCATTTTTTGTTTACTCCTCTCTAAAATGAATCCAACCAAATGGTAACCGGATTCCGGTGAAACAATTTTTATTATTTTTTGTTATATTCATAGTGAATTTTTCTGCTCATTTGTGCCGCGGATCCATCTTTGTGGACTCGTTCTTCTAGCAATAATATTGAAGTCGTATGTCACGGGGCTAGGCTACTGTGACAGAGAGGTTCCAGAGAACCGCAGCGCTCTGGGCCTCGTTCACACACAGTGAACAGAAGCTCTTCTCCTGTGTTCTGACCTAGCTGATTTGTGCCAGCAGTGCAGGGGTTAACCTTATTGCTGAGTTGCTGAGAGCTGGGTCTCTCTCTGCTGAAGTGGATTTTGTAATCTGATCCTCTATATTGACCCAGTTCTGACTTCAGCTATTGTCAGTGATCAGTTCTACTGCCTGGCTTGGAGGTTGAAGGAGCGTAGTGTTGGTGTTGGAGGTTTATTTACAGAGATTGGTGTCTGCGGTTTTGGTTGCATGTTTAACCTGTTTTCCTTCCTAGTTTATTCCTTCTCTTCCCTTCTCTGTGTTTCCTCTGTGGTTATGTGAGCATTTGGTGAGTTTGAGACTTTTAGTTACCTTGTCTGTATACCCTGTTATTTGTTGTATTGTTACACTGGTGCAGTCCACCTCCTTTGGGAGGTTTAGACTCTTTCTCGACCACTCAGACACCTACTGAAATGTTTAATCTGAGATTTGCAATCTCGGACGCATCGCTCAGTAATGGCGGCACGACGGCTGGAGCCTTGGTGTTTGCAGACTTCCCAATGGGCCACTTGGATTGAACCCATGGCCAAGAGCTAACGAGGCCATTCTTCTGCCAAGTTCTGCTTAATCATTCCACTTCCAACGTCGGATTTAAGCGACAATTTCCAGAAATGTACAAATATAGGCAACAATTTGAGCTTTCCGACACAGAGTTTTTGCAGTTTCGCCCCCCACCCTGTGATGTCCTGTCATGCTGCCGGCGATAACCTCTACGTCTTCATTATGGGCTCATTTGGCTTAATGTGCCAAAAAATCCATCTGCCGTTCATGTCCCCTTATTACATCGATCAGGGGTGGGCCGACTGCTGACAAGCCGTGTCCTTGCGAGCGTGATTGTGTCCGTCGGTGCCAGCCGCACGCCATGTTTTGCTGATTGCTTTCATATGCCGCGCTTTCTGTTAATAAACAATCCCGGAGTCGTTCTCGGCAGCGATTTCGCATATAGTATTTTTGGTGAGCAATTCATCATCCCTGACAAGTAAACAAAAAAGGAATTTTCCTTTTGGCCAAATATGTGGCAATAACACATGACAGATGACAGGTGATAATAAGAGGTCCGGGCACTGCCATTGTGCGGCAGCGGCTCTCGCACCGAGCACTTGGCCAACGGACCCGCAGACATTTATGTCCTGATATACTGCTGATATTATCAACCTGTGATTGGTATTTCAGGCCGCTGGCAAGTGTTGGGATATTTCATCGTCCACCTGCAGCAGATCCCTGTGGTTCGTCTCTAAAAGCGCAGATTGGCATCAGTTCGTTTTAGCCACAATTAAAGGGATTGTCCGAGATTTTTCAGAACTGATCAGGGATGGACTTATTAAGTCTTCTCCACTTTCTGGTTACTGTAACACGCGGCACACGAATCCTGCAGCTCCGCAGCGCGTCGTCTCCATGTGAACATGCCCCAATTATATGATTCTTCGTCTTTTTCTGGGGTCCGCTGGGTTCTTTGCTCCCTGTGACCACAGACTTCTCTGATGGGGCCTCTGTCTCTCTTTATACAGCTGATTATCTACAGACCGAGCCTCTTTGTTGGGTTATGCCGCGGAGGGAGATTTATGTTCTTCGGAAAGGCCCCTATTTACTGTGCGACTGGAGGAACGCTACACGTAGCTAGGACTCCATTACCCGACCATTAGTTCCTGGCGGTAACCTTGACAGAACCTGATGAATTTCATTGAAAACATAATTGGCTCATTTTCATTCAATTTCTAGTTGTTTAAAGAGAATACAAACCTCAACGCCATGTAGCGGTGCAGCTGGAGAAAGACTACAACTCCCAGCATGCAGGGCTCAACATCATGTAGTGGTGTAGCTGGAGAAAGACTACAACTCCCAACATGCAGGGCTCAACGCCATGTAGTGGTGCAGCTGGAGAAAGACTACAACTCCCAGCATGCAGGGCTCAACATCATGTAGTGGTGTAGCTGGAGAAAGACTACAACTCCCAACATGCAGGGCTCAACGCCATGTAGTGGTGCAGGTGGAGAAAGACTACAACTCCCAGCATGCAGGGCTCAATGCCATGTAGTGGTGCAGCTGGAGAAAGACTACAAGTGAAACACTACAACTCCCAGCATGCAGGGCTCAATGCCAGGTAGCCGTACAGCTGGAGAAAGACTACAACTCCCAGCATGCAGGGCTCAACATCATGTAGTGGTGCAGCTGGAGAAAGACTACAACTCCCAGCATGCAGGGCTCAACACCATGTAGTGGTGCAGCTGGAGAAAGACTACAACTCCCAGCATGCAGGGCTCAATGCCATGTAGTGGTGCAGCTGGAGAAAGACGACAAGTGAAATACTACAACTCCCAACATGCAGGGCTCAATGCCAAGTAGCCGTACAGCTGGAGAAAGACTACAACTCCCAGCATGCAGGGCTCAACATCATGTAGTGGTGCAGCTGGAGAAAAACTACAACTCCCAACATGCATCGCTCAGTGCTATGTAGTGGTGCAGCTGGAGAAAGACTACAACTCCCAGCATGCAGGGCTCAACGCCATGTAGTGGTGCAGCTGGAGAAAGACTACAACTCCCAGCATGCAGGGCTCAACGCCATGTAGTGGTGCAGGTGGAGAAAAACTACAACTCCCAGCATGCAGGGCTCAATGCCATGTAGTGGTGCAGCTGGAGAAAGACTACAACTCCCAACATGCAGGGCTCAACATCATGTAGTGGTGCAGCTGGAGAAAGACTACAACTCCCAACAAGCAGGGCTCAACATCATGTAGTGGTGCAGCTGGAGAAAAACTACAACTCCCAACAATTACATGCAAGGCTCAACATCATGTAGCGGTGCAGCTGGAGAAAGACTACAACTCCCAGCATGCAGGGCTCAACGCCATGTAGTGGTGCAGCTGGAAAAAGACTACAACTCCCAACATGCAGGCCTCAACATCATGTAGTGGTGCAGCTGGAGAAAGACTACAACTCCCAGCATGCAGGGCTCAACGCCATGTAGCGGTGCAGCTGGAGAAAGACTACAACTCCCAACATGCAGGGCTCAACATCATGTAGTGGTGCAGCTGGAGAAAGACTACAACTCCCAGCATGCAGGGCTCAACGCTATGTAGTGGTACAGCTGGAGAAAGACTACAACTCCCAGCATGCAGGGCTCAACGCCATGTAGTGGTGCAGCTGGAGAAAGACTACAACTCCCAGCATGCAGGGCTCAACGCCATGTAGCGGTGCAGCTGGAGAAAGACTACAACTCCCAGCATGCAGGGCTCAACACTATGTAGTGGTACAGCTGGAGAAAGACTACAACTCCCAGCATGCAGGGCTCAACGCCATATAGCGGTGCAGCTGGAGAAAGACTACAATTCCCAGCATGCATCGCTCAGTGCTATGTAGTGGTGTAGTTACAGAAAGACTACAACCCCTAACAAAGGCACGCCGCTGAAACGCGCGTAGGGGTAGTGGCACCATTGAGGGTTACAGGTAAGCTATGTTTACACCTCTGCAGCATGGCCTTTTGTATTTCAGTGTATATCGGTAACAGCCCGGTTCTGTTCCTTGTGTATGTGGTATATGCACTTTAGTAATTTGCTTAGTATCATTAAGGCTATGTGCACACATTGCGGATTTGGCTGCGGATACGCAGCAGTTTTTCGTGCATTGTACAGTACCATGTAAACCTATGGAAAACCAAATCCGTGCAGAAGCGCAGCGGTTTATTTTCCACAGCATGTCAGTTCTTTGTGCGGATTCCGCAGCGTTTTACACCTGTTCCATAATAGGAATCCGCAGATGTAAAACCGCAGGCGAAATCTGCACAAAAACTGCACAAAATCCGCAGTAAATCCGCAATTGAATCCGCAACGTGTGCACATTCCCTTAGTTTGCACTTGGTCCATGATTCTGTGGTGTGCTGCTCACCTGCCTCATGTTATAACTTGCTTGCTGCCATTACAATGTAGGTCAGGCTGTGGTGCCACTTATTGTGGCTCACCACCCAGCGTACTGGCTCACTTGCATTTTATTGGTTTTATGAATGTTTTTTTAATGTTTCAGTAAAGTTTTCGTTATATATTAGTTCTTGTTTTCTCATATGCTCCAATCCTTCCCTTTTTGGTGCTGAACTGCAGTTTTACAGTAGTCCAATTATTAATGCCACGGCATATGTTATTAGATACCTGACGTGCAGTTATACTGGTTATGGGCATTGTGGTAAGGGGTTAACTTTTGTTCTCAACTCCCAGCATGCAGCGCTCAATGCCACGTAGTGGTGCTGCTGCTAAACAAGAATTGGCGACGATCATGTACAATAGATGGCGAGGGCATAACTTCAGGAGCGCCTGACAGGCACCAAACATTTTGTCTCTCACAAACAATGTCAAATACTGCGGGATCCTCTTCTCCTAAAGTATCGCTGACCCGGCCAGACTTGGTCAACCGGTCAACCATCCAAGTGCTTTTAACCAGGCACCAGTCCATCGGACTGGTTTGACCCTTCTTGGCAAGGGCGCTAGAACGACAATTAAACTGCAAAGTCCTTCTCTTTGCAAATAGCCCAAACGGCAAGGACACAGTCCATTGTCCCCACATCGGCCCTTACGACGGGGACACAGTCTAGTAGATCACTCCTGTCCATGAGACAGGTACCCAGTCCATTAGGGACAATGTCCAACCTGTTGGGGGCTCACTAGTTAACTGAGGGCGTAGGACCCTCCAGCCACCTCAATGCCTCTCAATCCAGCAGGGTAAAGCACCAGGAGCACAACAAAATTGTCTTCCCTCTGCCTAACTTAGATCCAGGTTTCCTAATGTATACCGCCGAGTGGGCACGTTGGGCCATGAAAACAGCTGCTGGGTACGCCACTGCAACTGGCAAACCTGTGGACGCTCCACCTGCGACTCCTGGTTCTTCTCTTCAACTATAGAGGCTCAAACTGGCTTCCTCAATTACGCCTTCCATGCAGACTTCTGGGCATGAGGGACATAAGGTGTCTCGGTGGGTGTCTCCTGTGTCTCTATTCCAGATCCTACTACAGTCGACCATTCTTCCGTCCCCGGCCCAATCCTCACTCGGGCAGCTGCACCGCATACCACTCCCATGGGCCATCTTCAGTGAGGAACCGTGCCCCTCCCCAAGGTGTAGACTCGTGCATGCGAGAGAGAGTAGGACTACACCGCACGGAGTGAGAGTTCACATAGACTATGTGCCTGGTGTTCATCCCCCAGAAAGCCATACCCCCGCTCACTGTCAACCACTCCATTACCAGCGTCATCAATTTTACCATTCTTCACCCTAAGGACCGTCCAACTGGGCCCTTACCCATTCCTCCCTCTTTTTCTTGCCCTTGATGACGTCCACAATTCGGTGTGTCTTGGTGGTATAGGCCACCTTCACAGGGTTATGGCTAATTTTGGGGGCCGGTGGGTAACCCGCTGGTATCTGAGCCTGTAAGGCTTCCAGCCAAATGGGCCTTCTGCAGGCCGCAAACCAGGCTGGGGCAAAGGATCCAATTTCCTACTCCCATCCTACCTCTAGTTCTGTTTCAGGGGACCCAGCGACCTTCTCCGCCAGGCTGCCTGGCCTTACCCCTCCATCTGACCATAGATCTTGGGTCCTTCTGTCCCCCACTGTTGCCTGGAACGGAAACTGACATTATCCAAGTTAACCCCTTCCATTGTGGCACCAATGTTCCGCCAGATGGACAAGTAACCACCCTTTCCATTGTGTCGCCTCCTAGCTCCTGCTCCATGAGCGCCATTAACTCCCGCAGCCAGCCCTATCCTCTTCCTCCGTCAGATGGTGTGCTAACTATAAAGCTTTCTCTTGCCATTGTGAGCTTCCATTCCATCACTGTGCAATACTGCTCACTAAACTCCAGCCAACTAATGGCGCCAGCCCCCTCGCCACTCGGCGTCTCCTCTCACTGGGCGATGTCTCCTTGGGCATATCATCCCATTTCCTTAACATCTCCTCCCATTTTCCTTCATCATACTTTACTCAGCGGGTCTTCTCAGGGGGGTAGCCATGGGCGAGGAACTCATCTTTTACAACCTGGCACACTACATGAAAATGGGAGTCTTGGCTGGATGTGTGGGCTTTATCTATGGGGGCGCTACGCCCTTGCTGGCCACATAAAATCGATGGCTTTGGTTGGTCAGGACCAGGTGTTGAGAGGTTCAATGGGGGAGACCACTAATCAACCATAGATGGTCAAAGGTTCATGTCCCCTAAGTGGACTAAAAACAAAAAGAAAAAAGTTTAAAGATTTTAAAATATTTAAAAAAAAATGAAAAAACATAAAAATAAACATAACCCTATCTGTCACAGCATGTAAAAGCTCAATCTTTCAAAATATAAAATTACGGTATGTAACCCGTGCGATAGACTTGTAAAGCAAAAAATGTTAAACCCCAGAATTTATTGCAAATAAGTACTCACATGTTATGAATGAAAACTTTTTTTTTTACAAATTTCTGAAACTTCTTCACTTTTTTATTTAAAATCTAGATAAAAACAATACAAATTTGGTATCGCTGTAATCGCACCGACCTGGAGAATCTTGATGCATCGTACATCGTAGTAACAAACCCCAAAACAGTAATGACGGAATTGCCATTTTAGGGTTTTTTTTGTGTCTTTCACCTCATTTCAAATTTGTTTCCCATTTTACCGGTAGAATGAGTGGTGCTGTTCAAAACTACAGCTCGGCCTGCGGAAAAACGAGCCCTGGTGCAGCTAGTTTGATGTAAAAATGTAAAGGTTATAACTCTGGGAACGTGGAGAAGGAAAAACTAAAGTTCAAAAATAAAAATTGTCCAGTGCCAGAGGAGTTCATGTTTACGGATGTAGAATGTGATGAAAGCTCCTGTGGATGGATGAATTATTATTATTATTATTTATTGTTATAGCGCCATTTATTGAATGTATACTTAACATTAAAAACGCATGCGTTTTTTTGCATGCGTTTTGCCGTGCTTTGACGACGCATGCTTAGTTTCTATGCTTGCGTTTTGTTGCGAAAATGCAACCTGTAGTAATTTCTAGCGGCAAAAAACGTATTGCTGTCTATGTAAACGCATGCGTTTTTAAGCACATGCGTTTGCATGCGTTTTTAAACGCATGCGTTTCAATAGAAAAACACAAGAATACACACTGATAAGCCACTCCCCAACCCTAACCCTAAGGGATCCTAACCCTAACCCTAGGGATCCTAACCCTAACCCTAGGGATCCTAACCCTAACCCTAACCTTAACCCTAGGGATCCTAACCCTAACCCTAGCTATTTATGTTTATAGTGGGTTTTCTAGTTGATTTTGATGATTGGCAGCTGTCACACACTTCTCATCATGCGTTAAAAAAACGCAAACGCATGAAAAAACGCATGTAAACGCGTCAAAACGCCGCGTTTTTTTTTTACCACATGCAAAAACGCATGCGTCTAAAAAACGCAGCGTTTGCAAGCGTTTACATGCCTTTTTTGCACCACCTGCGTTTGCATTAAAAACGCTGCGTTTTTTTTAACGCAAATGTGAAACTAGCCTTAGATTTCTCCTTTCGAACATTTCGTAGACACGCATGTTCGCCGTGCAGATGGAAATACATAAGTCCCCCTTGTCCTTTCCCCCTCCGTGGAGGGCAGGCGTATATACACAGTGTCTACCTATAGAATGCTAAGTATCTGTTTCCAGGCAGGCAGCTTTGTTACAATGTATCCGCTGATGTATTGTGCAGGCAGATATGCAGATCTGCAGTATCTGATTAGGTTTTCTGCTGGATTAACTGCCCAAAATAGAAGCAGGAGTCATTATGGTGATTTAGAGCCATTTCAATAATGGAGAGTAGCATAGAGCAGTTAATAGGGGGCGGCTTAATGCATCTTTATCCTGGGACCACTGTATAGATCAGCCTCCTGGGGGGAGGTCGTGGCTGTAGCTACATCAGGAAGCCTTTTGCCTTCTGTCTCTTCTCTCATTGTAAATGAGATTCTGACTTGAATACAATGTATCCAGTGCACTTCAGTGTCAAGGCCATTTATTTCATAATCCGTGCAATGAATACAGGGACGCGGGGTATCAATTCTGCTCTTGGGTTATTAAATTAGCATATATATACCGTATATATTTTTTCATTAAAATCTATTTGTTGGTAAAGCTTAAAACACCAGGTAGCTCAAGTTGTAAAACGAGAAGCGGTATAATTCTATAAAGGCGTTGCGGCATGTTGTCGTGAGCGTGCCGAGAGGGAAACGTTCACGTTCTGTGCACAGGAAATACCAACCGGACTTATTGTTTTAAGTTTTGTTGACCAAAGCTGCAACATTTATTCGTTTCAAAGACTTTTTTTGAGTGTGGACCTTTTTTCAGCAGTTTGTTTAGTGAGGAGCATTTACGAAGTTCCTTTGGCTTTAAAGAGGGATCTTTTTAAAACCATTTCCCACCGGTCTTTCTGATTGGTGGACGTCCGATCCGTGCTGGGACCTGCTCTGATTGGCAGTTCGGGGAATCTCCAATAGGTAACTTTAATCAACATTACAAGATGACGTAGGACCAGGATCCTGGGAATAGATTGGTTCATTTCTACCACAGTATGTATACCTTCACACAGAAAGAATTTGCTTCCTAAATGAAAAGTTAAGCAACTTTCTAGTTTTCCTTAAATATTTTCTACCATTCCGCTGTTGCAGACTGTCTGTAAGGCCTTTAGCTTGCCAAATGTTGTGCAAAGCTGATGCAGATTTCTCAGAAATCCAACCTTTATTACTGGGAGAAGCACCTAGACCTCACATTATTATTAGTGATGAGCGAGTGTACTCATTGCTCGGTTTTCCCCAGCACGCTCGGGTGGTCTCAGAGTATTTATTAGTGCTCAGAGATTTAGTTTTCATTGCTGCAGATGAATGATTTACAGCTATTAGCCAGGCTGAGTACATGTGGGGGTTGCCTGGTTGCTAGGGAATCCCCACATGTATTCAAGCTGGCTAATCGCTGTAAATCATTCAGCTGCCGCGATGAAAACTAAATCTCCGAACACCAACAAATACTTGGAGATCACCTGAGCGTGCTGGGGAAAACCCGAGCAATGAGTATACTCGCTCTTCACTAATTATTATTATTATTATAGACCCATTTATTCCATGGCGCTTTACATATGAGGATCCAGCCTATATTACTGGTAGAAACACACAGATAACATTATTATTATTATTTATTTATATAGCACCATTGATTCCATGGTGCTGTACATGAGAAGGGGTTACATACAAGTTACAGATATCACATAAAACAATCACAGTAAACAAACTAACAATGACGGACTGATACAGAGGGGCGAGGACCCTGCCCTTGCGGGCTTACATTCTACAGGATTATGGGGAAGGAGACAGTAAATTCCTAAATTCCTGGGAGAGACACACAGACCTCACATCCAGCCTATATTACTGGGAGAGACACACAGACCTCACATCCAGCATATATTACTGGGAGAGACACACATACCTCACATCCAGCCTATATTACTGGGAGATAAACAGACCTCACATCCAGCCTATATTACTGGAAGAGACACACAGAGCTCAGATCCAGCCTATATTACTGGGAGAGACACACAGACCTCACATCCAGCCTATATTACTGGGAGAGACACACAGACCTCACATCCAGCCTATATTACTGAGAGAGACACACAGACCTCACATCCAGCCTATATTACTGGGAGAGACACACAGACCTCACATCCAGACTATATTACTGGGAGAGACACACAGACCTCACATCCAGCTTATATTACTGGGAGAGACACACAGACCTCACATTCAGCCTATATTACTGGGAGAGACACACAGACCTCAGATCCAGCCTGTATTACTGGGAGAGACACACAGACCTCACATCCAGCCTGTATTACTGGTAGAGACACACAGACCTCACATCCAGCCTATATTACTGGGAGAGACACACAGACCTCACATCCAGCCTGTATTATTGGGAGAGACACACAGTCCTCATATCCAGCCTGTATTACTGGTAGAGACACACAGACCTCACATCCAGCTTATATTACTGGGAGAAACACACAGAGCTCACATCCAGCCTATATTACTGAGAGAGACACACAGACCTCACATCCAGCTTATATTACTGGGAGAGACACACAGACCTCACATCCAGCCTATATTACTGGAAGAGACACACAGAGCTCAGATCCAGCCTATATTACTGGGAGAGACACACAGACCTCACATCCAGCCTATATTACTGGGAGAGACACACAGACCTCACAGCCAGCCTATATTACTGAGAGAGACACACAGACCTCACATCCAGCCTATATTACTGTGAGAGACACACAGACCTCACATCCAGCCTATATTACTGGGAGAGACACACAGACCTCACATCCAGCTTATATTACTGGGAGAGACACACAGACCTCACATTCAGCCTGTATTACTGGGAGAGACACAGAGACCTCAGATCCAGCCTGTATTACTGGGAGAGACACACAGACCTCACATCCAGCCTGTATTACTGGGAGAGACACACAGACCTCACATCCAGCCTATATTACTGGGAGAGACACACAGACCTCACATCCTGCCTGTATTACTGGGAGAGACACACAGACCTCACATCCAGCCTGTATTATTGGGAGAGACACACAGTCCTCATATCCAGCCTGTATTACTGGTAGAGACACACAGACCTCACATCCAGCTTATATTACTGGGAGAAACACACAGAGCTTACATCCAGCCTATATTACTGAGAGACACACAGACCTCACATCCAGCTTATATTACTGGGAGAGACACACAGACCTCACATCCAGCCTGTATTACTGGTAGAGACACACAGACCTCACATCCAGCCTATATTACTGGGAGAGACACAGAGACCTCACACCCAGCCTATATTACTGGGAGAGACACACATACCTCACATCTATCCTGTATTACTGGGAGAGACACACAGACCTCACATCCAGCCTATATTACTGGTAGAGACACACAGACCTCACATCCAGCTTATATTACTGGGAGAGACACACAGACCTCACACCCAGCCTATATTACTGGGAGAGACACACATACCTCACATCTATCCTGTATTACTGGTAGAGACACACAGATCTCACATCCAGCCTATATTACTGGTAGAGACACTCGGGCAAAGGAAAAATCTAAAAGTTGCATTAACTGCATATCATGAGTGTGAAAATAAAGGAAGTAATCAAGACTGCATTCCTTGTGGCGTATGTCATATAGGTGGTTGGATCTAACTTGACATCCTATTTGAACTTGATATCCTGCTGGCTGTTCCTGCTGTGAAGGACGGAGAGAAAACTACATTATTTACTCATAGATTGCTGCAGAGAAAGTAGAAGGAAGAGCCTGAAAATACAGTGGAAAAATGGAACGTGCGACTGCCCTGAGCACCTTTATGGTGCAGAAAGGATTTTGCTTTTAGAGACCATTTCACCACTAATCTAACGAGCTTCCTGGAATATCTAATGCCGTGGCTGGGGTGACTCTACATCGGTTCAGAAGCAGAGGACCCCGTTTTTCTTCCATTGTGGCCTTTTCTGTTTAGTTGGAGCTTTTGCAGAATATTAATTTCGTGTTCTGCAGGATAGTGATTTTTTTTCTTGTGTATTTAACACATTAAACTAATCCCTTTTCTACTGGGAGATTAGCGATAGATGCCATCAATAATAACTGTAAATCACAGTTTGAACATCGGTGGCTTTTCAACTTCACTTCTTAGGAAAAACAACATCCCATGAATTGCAGATATAACACCGGAGTTATGAAGGACGAGTTTGGAGTTGAGCAGGGGACATTTATTTTCCTATTTTTATTTCTCTGTATATCAAATTGTGGAAATTCACTGAAATAGTCATCTCGAGATTTGCGTTTGCCGAACATTCTGGTGCGGATAACGGAGGTGCAGTAATCTCCAGCCGGCGCCACTTATCTCTACCAATAGCAATAAATAGGTGAAAAATTAATCATGATTGTGATTGATGATATATTTTTACAAAATCTCACACGTGGGTCTTTCATATTGTTGTGTGGGCACTGCTTGTCGGCCTTCAAGTTTTGGGGTCTCTTTGACCGGGAATGGTAACCAGAAGTGTGACGGACACCACATTGGCTGACAATGTTTTGGAGGCCATATCTGTGGTTAAACACCTTATACCAGCAAAGTATGTTATAGGGATGAAGTGTGGATAACTGGGAACTGGCAAATAAAAAAGGGCACCCCAAAAATGTGCATACTTTATGTGTCTTTCCTTATCTAATGGTTCCAAATCCTCTTCGGAAGTGCAGAAAGCTTTCAGGCAGATACAAATGTGCACTTCCTTAACCTTGGCTTGACATATCACCAGATGAGAAGACTAGAGAAGACAGAGAAAGGATTCAAAAGGATTTAAATAAGCTTGATCAATAGACGTTGACAAATAGAATAGTATTTAGCAGGGAGAAATGCATGATTCTACATGTGGGCAAGAAAAGTGAAAATTACAGAATGGGAGGAATAGAACTAAGCAACAGCACGTGTGAAAAGACTAATAGATCACAGACTGCACATGAGACAACAGTGTGATGCAGCAGCAAAAAGGCAAACACAGTTCTAGGATGTATTAAGAGAAGCATAGAGTCTAAATCACATGAAATAACTATCCCCCTCTACTCCTCCTTGGTCAGGTTTCATCTGGAATACTGGGTCCAGTTCTGGGCACCACATTTTAAAAAAGACATTGAAACTAAAACAAATTCAGAGAAGAGCGACCAGGATGGTGAGCGGACTGCAAAGTACAGTATGTCCTACAAGGAACGGTTAAAGGATCTGGGAGTGTTTAGCGTGCAAAAAGAAGGCTAAGAGGAGACTTAGTAGCTGTTTACAAATATCTGAAGGGTTGTCACATTGTATAGGAATCATCTTTATTCTCATCTGCACATTGAAACATGAGAAACAATAGAATGAAACTGAAAGGGAGAAGATACAGATTAGATATTAGAAAAAACTTTTGATAGTGAGAGTGATCAATGAGTGGAACAGGCGGCCATGAGAGGAGGTGAGTTCTCCTTCAATGGAAGTCTTCACACAGAGGCTGGACACACATCTGTCTGAGATGGTTTAGTGAGTCCTGCATTGTGCAGGGGGGTTGCACATGATGACATTTGGGGTCCCTTCCAACGCTAACATTCTAGGTGTAACTACTCTGCCGGCATCACTGCATGGCCTCCCATCCCTCACACACCATCTTACCCACTGCTCCAGGTCAAGTTGTGGTCTCTGTCTGCTTCCGGCTCCATGCTCTGTGTCTCTTGCTTTCTGCCTGCTCTCTGCATGCTTCCTGGCTGTGTGCATAGGGGGCGGCGCCAGAATTCTCTGGTTCTTATGGAATCAGGGTGCACCTGTCTAATGTGTTCCTGACCAATTACCAAGAGACCTCTAGTATTTAGGGCAGCTCCACCCTGTGGACTGGGCCGGTGCAAAGGGTTTACTCAGTTAGTGTTTTGCTTCTGAGCTGCCAGGCCTAGCTATGTGTTTTGCCTTCTCTGGAGGCTTTTCTCTTTGCCTCGCCTTGATCTTGTTTGTCTGCCCTCCAGGAGGCTGTATATCCTGCTCTCAGTGTCTGTGTTCTTGCTTTGCCTTGATCTTGTTGTCCGCCCTCCAGAAGGTAGAATATCCTGGTCCCTGTGTCTTTGTTCTTGTACCTTGTCTTGTTCCATTACCTTGTCTGAACTTTGTCCTACCTCTGTCTCCTTGTCTGTGGCTTCTTTCCCTGTTGTCTCTTTCCTTGTGTCCTCTGTTTGCTTATGCTCTGCACTCTTGCAGCTCTGCCTGCTCTGTACCCTTGTGACTTTGCCTGTTCTCCTCTCTCTTGCAGCTTTACCTCTGCTCCGCACTCCTGCCATTCTGCTGTTCTACTCTGCTCCTCTCCTGCTGCAGAAATCTCTTGCTGCAGCTCCTCTCTGCATTCCTTGCGGCTCCGCTCTGCTTAGCTTCTGCTGCTGCAGAAATCTTTCTGCAGCTCCTCCCCGCATTCCTTGTGGTTCTGCTCTGCTTAGCTTCTGTTGCTGCACTATCTCTTGCTGCTCTACCGCTCTTATCCACAGCATTGCAGTTCTCCTCTTGTGTGAACAGGTCCCAACCTGTTCCTTCATACATCATTCCTTCCTGCTTGTTTCCGTGCCTGCACCTCCTGTGTGAACAGGTCCCTACCTGTTCCTTCATACATCACACCAACCTGCCCGGTGTCTCAGCCGTGCCTGCCTTCCCTGTGTCTCAACCATGCCTGCTTGCCCTGTGTCTCAGCTGTGCCTGCTTGCCCTGTGTCTCAGCCGTGCATGCTTGCCCTGTGTCTCAGCCGTGCCTGCCTGCCCTGTGTCTCAGCTGTGCCTGCCTGCCCTGTGTCTCAGCCGTGCCTGCCTGCCCTGTGTCTCAGACATGCCTGCCTGCCCTGTGTCTCAGCTATGCCTGCCTGCCCTGTGTCTGACATGCCTGCTTGCCCTGTGTCTCATCTGTGCCTGCTTGCCCTGTGTCTCAGCTATGCCTGCCTGCCCTGTGTCTCAGCCATGCCTGCCTGCCCTGTGCCTCAGCTGTGCCTGCTTGCCCTGTGTCTCAGCCGTGCCTGCTTGCCCTGTGTCTCAGCCGTGCCTGCTTGCCCTGTGTCTCAGCCATGTTTGCTTGCCCTGTGTCACAACCGTGCCAGCCTACTCGTCCAAGTTTCAGCCGTGCTCATCTACCAGTCCTGCCTGTCGCCGGCACCTGTCCTAGTGTTCCTGTTTCTCAAGTGGGATCAGCAGTCACAGCCGGACACCACCCTGGAGTGGCACCTGGCAGCTGCCTGCCGCACAAGCCTGACCTCACCATCAGAGGCTCCAGCGAAAACCAAGGCAGCTGTCCTAGTCACGCCCCTTCCAGGGTAGTCTGGTTTGTGGCACAGTGGGGCCACAAACCCTCTGGCTCATGCCCTCCAGTCAGGGCATGAGCATGACACTAGGATTCTATGAGTGACTCGGGATGACCAGGTTTAAAAAAAAAGTTGATTTTGCGATACTCTGTCAGGAAATGTTTCTACTATATGTGGTTGTGATATGAATTGCAGACAAGCATGTGTGAGATCCGTACATCATACAATACGTTATCAGTAGAGTTGAGCGACTTTGACCTTTTTAGAGTCGAGCCGGGTTTCGCGAAACCCGACTATCTCAAAAGTCGGGTCGAGTGAAATCGGCCGATTATGGCGAAAAGTCGGGATCGACCGAAACACGAAACCCAATGCAAGTCAATGGGGCAGCATAGTCGGCAGTGAGTGGGGGCCAGGAAAACACCTAGAGTGCCCATTTTAATGTCAAAACCATCCATTCTTCTTAATGAAGCTTGTCAAGCGTAATTTACCTTATAATAATTGGAAGGCATTTGAAATTGGGGGTCATTTGGCTAAAGTTGTGTGGGGTAGGGCTGGTTCAAGTAATTAGTGGGCCCAGGAAATCTGGACCACGTCACGGCAGTGGAGCAGGGAGAGGTAAGTATTTCAACTTTGCAAGTGCTGTGATCCTGAGCAAGCAGGGGGGGCCCACTTGTTGGCATTAGCACTGGCACAGGGCCCCTCAAAGTACAGCGGTGTGTTTGCACGGCGGGGGCGCCTCCCACCGGCAGCAACACTTTTGCGTACTATGAGAGGCCCTGTGCCAGTGACGTCGCCAACTAGTATTCCTCCCCCCACCTGATGAAGGAACCTGCACTTTCATCTGCACCTTCCTCTTTGTCCCCGTGTAAGGTGGTATGGTATGCGGGAAGAGCAACCTGACTTTCAGCAGGGTCACAATGTTGTTGTGTAGCGTGCACGGGGAATGTTGCGTTATGGGTCAATGTACCAGCAGACTCATCTATCACTGGCTGGGCAATGGGCACGATGAAGTGGAAACACAGATATAGGCCCAAAGAATAAAGTGGGCTAAATGCAGTTCAAAATTGGTAACACAGGAATAACCAGGGGGCATTGCAGTGGAGGACAACTGGAATGAGAGGCTGACACAGAGAGTAGGGCCAAATCAGTAAGTAGTCGAAATGCAGTTCAAAATTGGCAACCGTAGTAAACAGGCGGCACAGCTTTGTTCAGTGGAGGAGAACAGCAAGGAGTGGCAGACACCGATAGTAGGCCCCAACCCAACTAGTAGGCCAAATGCAGTCTAACATTAACAACTACTTAACGAGAGCCTGAAAATGGAATTTCAGGACAGGAAACCAGGAGAACAGCAAGGAGTGGCAGACACCGATAGTAGGCCCCAAACCAACTAGTACGCCAAATGCAGTTGTTCCATTTAACCACAATTTAATGAGAGCCTGAAGATAGAAGCTCAGGAAAGGCAACCTGGGGAACACCTTGGAGTGTAACACACCATCTCTCTCCACCCCATACCCATTTTGTAGGCCTAATGCAGTGTACTTTTCTACAACTACTAAACGAGAGTCGGAAGACCGAAGCAATGGCAAGGAAACCTGGGGAACACCTTGGAGTGTAACACACCATCTCTCTCCACCCCATACCCAATTTGTAGGCCTAATGCAGTGTAGTTTCCAACAACTACTAAACGAGAGCCGGAAGATCGAAGCTCAGGAAAGGCAACCTGGGGAACACCTTGGAGTGTAACACACCCTCTCTCTACACCCCATACCCAATTTGAAGGCCTAATGCAGTGTAGTTTCCAAGAACTACTAAACGAGAGCCGGAAGATCGAAGCTCAGGAAAGGCAACCTGGGGAACACCTTGGAGTGTAACACACCCTCTCTCTACACCCCATACCCAATTTGAAGGCCTAATGCAGCGTAGTTTCCAAGAACTACTAAACGAGAGCCGGAAGATCGAAGCTCAGGAAAGGCAACCTGGGGAACACCTTGGAGTGGAACACACCATCTCTCTACACCCCATACCCAATTTGAAGGCCTAATGCAGCGTAGTTTCCAAGAACTACTAAACGAGAGCCGGAAGATCGAAGCTCAGGAAAGGCAACCTGGGGAACACCTTGGAGTGTAACACAACGTCTCTCTACACCACGGAAGGGCTGATTCTTAGGAAGGAAGGCTGTTGGAAATAAGCATTGCGCGTCCGAGGGTGATTATATTCTTATTAGGTATATACTCACCCTCGGACGCGCCCTGCTTCTTTATTTGGAATGAATGTTTATTTGCAATGTGGTGTTGACTTTCTCTATTATTTTGGTAATTAATGATTTTATTATTTTCATTGTTTTGCATCTTCTCGGCAATAATATAAAGAAGACGCGACAGGACAACACTCGGTGGATGCCATATCTGTGTTTTCAATTTAAAAAACCTTTCAGTTAAATACTTGCAGGATAAAGTAATTGTAGCTGGTGGCCATTTTTAGTACTGTACCAGATTTTAGTTGTGTGTTTGTTTTTAATGTTAAAATGTCTGCATTTGATATCTCACCAGTATTTTCTTTTTTATAAGCAAAATACTTTTTATTTTATTTTATGATGTTGGTTCAAGGGGTACACGGGCAGCAGTAGACAGGTCAGTGTAGGCCTAGTGGAAGGAGGGACCGCAGACAGGCTTCGAAGCCCTAACATAATAAATTGGGCTGCCTGTAGGCAATTTAAAATTGGTTCCAGGGGAACACGGGCAGCAGTAGACAGGTAAGTGGAGGCCTAGTGGAAGGAGGGACCGCAGACAGGCTTCGAAGCCCTAACATAATAAATTGGGCTGCCTGTAGGCAATTTAAAATTGGTTCCAGGGGAACACGGGCAGCAGTAGACAGGTAAGTGGAGGCCTAGTGGAAGGAGGGACCGCAGACAGGCTTCGAAGGCCTAACATAATAAAATGGGCTGGCTGTAGGCAATTTAAAATTGGTTCCAGGGGAACACGGGCAGCAGTAGACAGGTAAGTGGAGGCCTAGTGGAAGGAGGGACCGCAGACAGGCTTCGAAGCCCTAACATAATAAATTGGGCTGCCTGTAGGCAATTTAAAATTGGTTCCAGGGGAACACGGGCAGCAGTAGACAGGTAAGTGGAGGCCTAGTGGAAGGAGGGACCGCAGACAGGCTTCGAAGCCCTAACATAATAAATTGGGCTGCCTGTAGGCAATTTAAAATTGGTTCCAGGGGAACACGGGCAGCAGTAGACAGGTAAGTGGAGGCCTAGTGGAAGGAGGGACCGCAGACAGGCTTCGAAGGCCTAACATAATAAAATGGGCTGGCTGTAGGCAATTTAAAATTGGTTCCAGGGGAACACTGGCAGCAGTAGACAGGTCAGTGGAGGCCTAGTGGAAGGAGGGACCGCAGACAGGCTTCGAAGCCCTAACATAATAAATTGGGCTGCCTGTAGGCAATTTAAAATTGGTTCCAGGGGAACACGGGCAGCAGTAGACAGGTAAGTGGAGGCCTAGTGGAAGGAGGGACCGCAGACAGGCTTCGAAGCCCTAACATAATAAATTGGGCTGCCTGTAGGCAATTTAAAATTGGTTCCAGGGGAACACGGGCAGCAGTAGACAGGTAAGTGGAGGCCTAGTGGAAGGAGGGACCGCAGACAGGCTTCGAAGGCCTAACATAATAAAATGGGCTGGCTGTAGGCAATTTAAAATTGGTTCCAGGGGAACACTGGCAGCAGTAGACAGGTCAGTGGAGGCCTAGTGGAAGGAGGGACCGCAGACAGGCTTCGAAGGCCTAACATAATAAAATGGGCTGCCTGTAGGCAATTTAAAATTGGTTCCAGGGGAACACGGGCAGCAGTAGACAGGTAAGTGGAGGCCTAGTGGAAGGAGGGACCGCAGACAGGCTTCGAAGGCCTAACGTAATAAAATGGGCTGGCTGTAGGCAATTTACAATTGGTTCCATGGGAACACGGGCAGCAGTAGACAGGTCAGTGGAGGCCTAGTGGAAGGAGTGATGGCAGACAGGCATCAAAGGCCTAACATCATAACATTGGGCTGTTGGCAATTTAAAATTGGTTCCAGGGGTACACGGGCAACAGTGGTCTGGTCAGTGGAAGTCTAGTGGAAGGAGTGACGGCAGACAGGCATCAAAGGCCTAACATAATAACATTTGGCTGTTGGCAATTTAAAATTGGTTCCAGGGGTACACGGGCAACAGTGGTCTGGTCAGTGGAAGTCTAGTGGAAGGAGTGACGGCAGACAGGCTAAGAAGGCCTAACATAACAAAATTGGGCTGGCTGTAGGCAAGTTTAAATTGGTTCCAGGGTAACACGGCCAGCAGTGGCCTGGTCAGTGTAGTAGTTGTAGAAAGAACGGACCGCAGACAGGCTTCGAAGGCCTAACATAACAAAAATGTCAAAACAATGGTATTGTCAGTGCCAGGCATTGAAGGATGTCAGCGCATAGACTAAACATTGGTGAAGCTGTGAGAGATAATTTTGCTAGTGGTAGAGCACTGTTTGAGCTGGGGGGGGGGAACTGTCTTGTGGCCGGCGGTACAGGCCCAGGGCCCCTCATATTACAATGGTGTGTCTGACGTTGGGTGCGCACCACCACCGCCAGAGACACTTTATTGTACTATGAGGGACCCAGTGGCAGTGCCGTCGACCAAAAGCGGGCTCACCCACTTCTTCAGACAAACTGCACTCTCACGGGTGCTGGCGCAAAGTGGCGATACCACGGCCCCGTGTGGGGAGTTTGGCCATTTTGTTAGGAGTAAACATGTCGTATGCTGGACAATCAGGTGCAGAAAATTACGAGATTGGAAAAGTCATTCAGAAGAGTCCACAGGCAAGACCTTTTCATAGGAAAGTTAGGTGTCAGCCGGGCAAGGTGGGGCAAAAGATTTCAAAATCCAGTTGTGGTTCATTTTAATGAAGGTTAGATCATCTACATTTTGGGTAGCCAGACGAGTCCTTTTTTCAGTTAGTATTGAACCTGCAGCACTGAATACTCTTTCTGATAGGACACTAGCTGCCGGCCAAGCAAGCTCCTGCAATGCATATTCTGCCAATTCTGGCCAGGTGTCTAATTTGGATGCCCAGTAATCAAATGGGAATGACGGTTGAGGGAGAACGTCGATAAGGGATGAAAAATAGTTTGTAACCATACTGGACAAATGTTGTCTCCTGTCACTTTGAATTGATGCTGCAGTACCTGTCCTGTCTGCGGTCATAGCAAAATCACTCCACAACCTGGTCAGAAAACCCCTCTGGCCAACGCCACTTCTGATTTCTGCCCCTCTAACACCTCTGGTCTGCTGGCCCCTGGAGCTCGTGTGAGAACGATCACGGGCGCTGTGTGCAGGGAATGCCAGAAGCAAACGGTCAACAAGAGTTGATTGTTTTGTTGCTAATATTAGTTCCAAGTTCTCATGTGGCATAATATTTTGCAATTTGCCTTTATAGCGAGGATCAAGGAGGCAGGCCAACCAGTAATCGTCATCGTTCATCATTTTTGTAATGCGTGTGTCCCTTTTGAGGATACGCAAGGCATAATCCGCCATGTGGGCCAAAGTTCCAGTTCTCAAATCTGCGGTTGTGCTTGGTTGAGGGGCAGTTGCAGGCAAATCTACGTCACTTGTGTCCCTCAATAAACCAGAACCCGCCCTTGCCACGCCACCAATTTCCAATGACCCCGGGAAAGCTTCCTCATTAAAAATATACTCATCCCCATCATCCTCCTCATCCTCCACCTCCTCTTCGCCCGCTACCTCGTCCTGTACACTGCCCTGACCAGACAATGGCTGACTGTCATCAAGGCTTTCCTCTTCCTCTGGTGCAGACGCCTGATCCTTTATGTGCGTCAAACTTTGCATCAGCAGACACATTAGGGGGATGCTCATGCTTATTATGGCGTTGTCTGCACTAACCAGCCGTGTGCATTCCTCAAAACACTGAAGGACTTGACACATGTCTTGAATCTTCGACCACTGCACACCTGACAACTCCATGTCTGCCATCCTACTGCCTGCCCGTGTATGTGTATCCTCCCACAAAAACATAACAGCCCGCCTCTGTTCGCACAGTCTCTGAAGCATGTGCAGTGTTGAGTTCCACCTTGTAACAACGTCTATGATTAGGCGATGCTGGGGAAGGTTCAAAGAACGCTGATAGGTCTGCATACGGCTGGAGTGTACAGGCGAACGGCGGATATGTGCGCAAAGTCCACGCACTTTGAGGAGCAGGTCGGATAACCCCGGATAACTTTTCAGGAAGCACTGCACCACCAGGTTTAAGGTGTGAGCCAGGCAAGGAATGTGTTTCAGTTGGGAAAGGGAGATGGCAGCCATGAAATTCCTTCCGTTATCACTCACTACCTTGCCTGCCTCAAGATCTACAGTGCCCAGCCACGACTGCGTTTCTTGCTGCAAGAACTCGGACAGAACTTCCGCGGTGTGTCTGTTGTCGCCCAAACACTTCATAGCCAATACAGCCTGCTGACGTTTGCCAGTAGCTGCCCCATAATGGGAGACCTGGTGTGCAACAGTGGCAGCTGCGGATGGAGTGGTTGTGCGACTGCGGTCTGTGGACGAGCTCTCGCTTCTGCAGGAGGAGGAGGAGGAGGAGGAGGGGGTGCGAACGGCTACAGCCAACTGTTTCCTAGACCGTGGGCTAGGCAGAACTGTCCCAAACTTGCTGTCCCCTGTGGACCCTGAATCCACCACATTTACCCAGTGTGCCGTGATGGACATGTAACGTCCCTGGCCATGCCTACTGGTCCATGCATCTGTTGTCAGGTGCACCTTTGTGCTCACAGATTGCCTGAGTGCATGGACGATGCGCTCTTTAACATGCTGGTGGAGGGCTGGGATGGCTTTTCTGGAAAAAAAGTGTCGACTGGGTAGCTCGTAGCGTGGTACAGCGTAGTCCATCAGGTCTTTGAAAGCTTCGCTTTCAACTAACCGGTAGGGCATCATCTCTAACGAGATTAGTCTAGCTATGTGTGCGTTCAAACCCTGTGTACGCGGATGCGAGGCTAAGTACTTCCTTTTTCTAACCATAGTCTCATGTAGGGTGAGCTGGACTGGAGAGCTGGAGATCGTGGAACTAGCGGGGGTGCCGGTGGACATGGCAGACTGAGAGACGGTGGGAGATGGTATTGTTGCCACCGGTGCCCTAGATGCAGTGTTTCCTACTACGAAACTGGAGATTCCCTGACCCTGACTGCTTTGGCCTGGCAAAGAAACCTGCACAGATACTGCAGGTGGTGCAGAAAATGGTGGCCCTACACTGCCGGAAGGGATGTTGCGTTGATGAGTAGCTTCATTGGCCGAGGGTGCTACAACCTTAAGGGACGTTTGGTAGTTAGTCCAAGCTTGCAAATGCATGGTGGTTAAATGTCTATGCATGCAACTTGTATTGAGACTTTTCAGATTCTGCCCTCTGCTTAAGGTAGTTGAACATTTTTGACAGATGACTTTGTGCTGATCAATTGGATGTTGTTTAAATTAATGCCAGACTGCACTCTTTCTAGCATCGGATACCTTTTCAGGCATTGCAGACTGAGCTTTAACCGGATGGCCACGCTGTCCTCCAACAGGTTTTGACTTTGCCACGCGTTTTGGCCAAGATACGGGCCCGGCAGATGGAACCTGTTGCGATGTTGATGCCTGCTGCGGCCCCTCCTCCTCCGCTTCAGAACTGCTGCCGCCTGCACCCTGTTCCCCCAATGGCTGCCAATCGGGGTCAAGAACTGGGTCATCTATTACCTCTTCTTGTAGCTCGTGTGCAACTTCGTCTGTGTCACCGTGTCGGTCGGTGGTATAGCGTTCGTGATGGGGCAACATAGTCTCATCAGGGTCTGATTCTTGATCAGCACCCTGCGAGGGCAATGTTGTGGTCTGAGTCAAAGGACCAGCATTGTAGTCTGGCTGTGGCTGTGCATCAGTGCACTCCATGTCAGATTCAACTTGTAATGGGCATGGACTGTTAACTGCTTCACTTTCTAAGCCAGGGACGGTATGTGTAAAGAGCTCCATGGAGTAACCCGTTGTGTCGCCTGCTGCATTCTTCTCTGTTGTTGTTTTTGCTGAAGACGACAAGGAAGCGACTTGTCCCTGACCGTGAACATCCACTAACGACGCGCTGCTTTTACTTTTACCAGTTTCACGAGAGGAGGCAAAAGAGCTAGAGGCTGAGTCAGCAAGATAAGCCAAAACTTGCTCTTGATGCTCCGGCTTTAAAAGCGGTTTTCCTACTCCCAGAAAAGGGAGCGTTCGAGGCCTTGTGTAGCCAGACGACGAACCTGGCTCCACAGCTCCAGACTTAGGTGCAATATTTTTTTTCCCACGACCACCTGATGCTCCACCACTACCACTACCCTCATTACCAGCTGACAATGAACGCCCCCGGCCACGACCTCTTCCACCAGACTTCCTCATTGTTTTAAAAACGTAAACAAACTAACGGTATTTGCTGCTGTCACACAACTTACACGGTGAGCTATAACTTCAGTATGATTTAGCTACCCCTTTACAGGTGGGTGAGACCACAACGAAAATCAGGCACAATGTTACACACTCTGTTGTTGGTGGCAACAAATGAGAGAGATGCCACACACGCAGGACTGTCACTGAAGCGCAAATGTAAATATTTATCTCCCACTGATTTGTGTTTGTTTTTTTTAAAAGGGAGACTTCAGAAAAAAAAAAATTAAAAAAAAATTATTTTTTACAGAAGAATTTATAAAACAAATAAAATGAAATGATTGTTTCAGGGAGAATTTAGGAAAAAAAAAAAAAAAAAGGCTTTCTAGGGCCCACTGAGTGAGAGAGGACGCACACAGGAGTCAGGAGTGGCACACAAGCCCAGAGGCCAATATTAATCTCCCACCGATTGATTTAGTTATTTTTTTTGGTAGATTTTGGAACCCAAATCAAGCAAAAAAATTAATAGGCTTTCTATGGCCCACAATTGGGGAGAGAGAGAGAGAGATGGCACACCCAGGAGTCAAGACTGGCACACAAGCAGAAGGGGCAATATGAATCTCCCACAGATTTTTTTTTTTTTTTTTTTTTCAGGGAGACTTTAGAGAAAAAAAAATACAAAAAAAATGATTTTTTTCAGGAATAATTTAGAAACCAAAGAAAATAAAATGATTTTTTCAGGGAGAATTTAGAAAACAAATAAAATAAAAAATAGGCTTTCTAGGGCCCACTGAGTGACAGATGACGCACACAGGAGTCAGGAGTGGCACACAAGCCCAGAGGCCAATATTAATCTCCCACTGATTGATTTAGTGATTATTTTTGGTAGATTTTGGAACCCAAATCAACCAAAAAAATAAATAGGCTTTCTATGGCCCACTATTTGTGAGAGAGATGGCACGCTCAGGACTGGCACACAAGCCCAGAGGCCAATATTAATCTCCCACTTTTTTTTTTTTTCCAGGGAAAATTTATAAACCCAATAAAATAATAAAAAAATAGGCTTTCTATGGCCCACTATCTGAGAGAGAGAGAGATGGCACGCTTAGGACTGGCACACAAGCCCAAAGGCCAATATTAATCTCCCACTGATTGATTTATTGATTTTTTCAGGTAGAATTTAGAACCCAAATCAAGCAAAAAAATTAATAGGCTTTCTATGGCCCACTGAGTGAGAGATGGCACACACAGGAGTAAGGAGTGGCACACAAGCCCTGAGGCCAATATTTTTCTCCCACTGATTGATGTTGTGATTTTTTCTGGTAGATTTTGGAACCCAAATCAAGCAAAAAAATAAATAGGCTTTCTATGGCCCACTGAGTGAGAGATGACACAGACAGGGATGGCACTCTAGCAGAAATGTCAATCTTAATCTCCCACAAAAAAAAAAAAAAAAAAAAGGAACTGTCCTTCAATTACTATCTCCGTGCAGTAATCTCAGCCAGGTATGGCAGGCAGCAATAAGGAGTGGACTGATGCACAAATTAAATAAAAAGTGTGGACAAACAAACAAGATAGCTGTGCAGAAAGGAAGGAACAAGAGGATTTGTGCTTTGAAAAAAGCAGTTGGTTTGCACAGCGGCGTACACACAGCAATGCAGCTATCAGGGAGCCTTCTAGGGCAGCCCAATGAGCTACAGCGCTGAGGGGGAAAAAAAAAATGTAGCTTCCACTGTCCCTGCACACCGAAGGTGGTGTTGGGCAGTGGAAATCGCTACAGCACAAGCGGTTTGGTGGTTAATGGACCCTGCCTAACGCTATCCCTGCTTCTGACGAAGCGGCAGCAACCTCTCCCTATGCTCAGATCAGCAGCAGTAACATGGCGGTCGGCGGGAACTCCCCTTTATAGCCCCTGTGACGCCGCAGACAGCAAGCCAATCACTGCAATGCCCTTCTCTAAGATGGTGGGGACCAGGACCTATGTCATCACGCTGCCCACACTCTGCGTTTACCTTCATTGGCTGAGAAATGGCGCTTTTCGCGTCATTGAAACGCGACTTTGGCGCGAAAGTCGCGTACCGCATGGCCGACCACGCACAGGGGTCGGATCGGGTTTCATGAAACTCGACTTCGCCAAAAGTCGGCGACTTTTGAAAATGTTCGACCCGTTTCGCTCAACCCTAGTTATCAGTAATATAATCCAATACGGCGCTCTTCACACTTTCGTCTTTTTGCCTTCAGATGGACAGAATAGCCAGTGGAAAGCTAATGGACACATTAAAAGTCAATTTATAATTTGTATCAAATTATAATGGTTCATGAAGAATTCATCAGAAAGGAACACAATTCATCAATTATGTATACTTCATATATCAGTATGAACAGTGTCGAGCAGTGACAACCACGCTCTTTTCCTGAAAATCTGCTGGTGGTTGTCAGGGTCACTATATATTGGTGCAGCTGGTTGGGACCTTAGAGCTGAGCGGAATCTCAGTGGTCCCATATACTGATCATCATCAGAAGAGGTGGCCAGGACTCCCCAAAGGCATCCTACTAAATGAGTACGTGTCCTCTTCATACCACAATCCATCGCCACTAGGCATCAGATTTTCTGGAAAAGATAAATGCAAATTATCCCTCTTTCCAAAAGGAAGGAAATTGTCTTAGGTAGCCAACCTGTAAGCCAATGTCTGATCCATTACAGAGCCTTGGGATATAAGCCAAACCATAAACACCCTTTGTACCCAACTGTTGCGGAGTTCTGGCCTTTCGTCAGTAGAGAACGGAATATTCGTTGGAATTGATGAGACTCCTTTGATGAAGGTCTGGAGTTCTGTTACTTCTTGCAGCGATGAGCTACATCAAAGAAGCTTCTCATTCGGCCAAACAGGACCCGGCTTTATACTTAAGAGAGTTTTTCCTTCCGGACGAGCTTTGCATCCATGGTTGTCCATCATAGCACAGTATATATGCACAGTATATTGACTTGTAGACCAGGCACCACCATGACGTTTGACATTTGGAATTGGTGGAGGCAGTAATATTCCATAAATGTTTATTAGATCAGGAATAAGTATGATAGCCTGTATAAAAGCACAGGCAAGGAAAGCAGCTGCCACATTGTGTTCAATCAGAATTTGCATCTTCTCCCCGTGTTTGGGTGAGTTTCCTCTGGCTTCTCCGGTTTTCTCCCACAATCCAAAGACACACTGCTAGAATTTAGATTATGAGCTCAAATGGGGACAGTGGTGATGATGCCTGTAAAGTGCTGTGGAATTGGTGGGGCTATATAAGTGATTAAAGTAAATAAATATTTTAGTGAAAGGACATCAAAGCTCACAGCTCAGCAATAGAGAAGGTCAAAAGAAAAGCCATAAAACACTGAATAAACATTACCGATTGTGTGTGTCAGCACGGTAGTGAAGAATCGGTACTAAGTGTCTACCCACAGCCATATATGCTGAGGTCACTTGGACATTACTAAGGTTGTGTTTGCATTAAAAAGTTCAAGAAGTGATGGATACAGTCCTCGGAGACCTCAGAGTGTTACACACGTCTTTTCAGGGCAATCTTACTTGCGATTTGCGGCAATTTGATTCAATGAAAATCAAATTTTGGGAGAAAAATCAACGACGCCAAATTCGAATTTCAAAATGTCTTGGAAGTAAAACCTGTGATAAGTTATCTAAGTTCTCAACAACTCTTCTCCAGATCGTCCCTTTGATACATTGTTGCGATATACTGTTTGCGTCTTTTCCCTCCTGTTTCCATATATTTGGCACATGCACAATTAGCTTTTCTCTCCCGTGCGGATGAGCGATGGACGACAATGACCTTTCCGTAGTTCTTCTGAGTGTGCACTTTTCTCTTTGTTTCTTGTAGTAATGGGATTTGAGGAGAGTCTACTTTTTACCCAAAAAGGAGTTGATACTCCGATTGAACCAAACTCCCCGTGGCTTAGAGTTATAAAATCTTAATTTCTCACAGAATTAATGAAGTGTGTGTAATGGCTGCGCAAGTTATCCAGGCTTTCCTCGTAATGAACAAATTAATTCTTGTAACGACCACACCGGTAACGTGGAGAGGGGAAGTTATCTGGAGGTAATTAGTCTAACCTGCATTTTTAAAGGTTGATCAGCTGTTAAAGCAAATGGTCTCCAGCATCTGTCATTGGCAATGGTGAATCCCCCAGCTCCAGTGATAGGGTGGGCACGGAGCACGGACTTCTGTAAGTTCCTCCACTTTTCTGTTTTGGACTCTCCAGACCCCAGGGCCTCCGTGCGACCCATCCGATGTTTTATTTGCCTCCCACTGCTGACTCCATTCGCATCCAAACTGTGGGACATTGGCAGAAGTATCATCATGGACATAACGTTGTGTCCCGCTTTACATTTCCTCTTGGCATTACATATATAGAGAAGAGTGGAACTGGAAGAGCAGCTGTTTACAAGCAAAACAAAACCTGACTTTATGATACTCTGCTGGGAGATGTTTGTGCTACATGTGTCTAGCTACACTTTGCTTGTAATGTTGGAAGCAGCTTGGCAATAGTTTTGCTACAAATTTTCAACGATATTCAAGCAAAAACCCCAAAAAGTGAATGGGGATAAAAAGGCATAGGCGACAAAGTGAATTGAACTACATATCTACTACATAATTGTCTAAGGGTCCCTTCCGTCTTTCTGTCTGTCTGTCCTTCTGTCTGTCACAGATATTCATTGGTCGCGGCCTCTGTCAGTCATGGAAATCCAAGTCGCTGATTGGTCGCGGCAAAACAGCCACGACCAATCAGCGACGGGCACAGTCTGGAAGAAAATGGCCGCTCCTTACTCCCCTCCGGTCAGCGCTCACACAGGGTTAATGGCAGCTTTGACCGCGGTGTAACACACTCGGTTAATGCTGCTATTAACCCTGTGTGACCAACTTTTTACTATTCATGCTGCCTATGCAGCATGAATAGTAAAAATATCTAATGTTAAAAATCATAAAAACAATAAAAAATAGTTACATACTCACCATCCGGAGCCCCCGGATCGAAGCGGCCGGTTACCGATGCTCCTCGCGACACCCCGGTGACCGCTCCATGCAGTGCGGTCTCGTGAGATGATGACGTGCGGTCTCGCGAGACCACTACGTCATCATCTCGCAACAGCGCAATGTACTCTTCAGACCGGAGCACGCGAGGAGCATTGGTAACCGGCCGCTTCGATCCGCAGGCTCCAGGAGGTGAGTATGTAACAATTTTTTATTTTAATTATTTTTTTTAACAGGGATATGGTGCATACTACGTGACTGCCCAATATACTACGTGGCTGGGCAGTATACTACATAGTAACATAGTAACATAGTAACATAGTAACATAGTAACATAGTAACATAGTTAGTAAGGCCGAAAAAAGACATTTGTCCATCCAGTTCAGCCTATATTCCATCATAATAAATACCCAGATCTACGTCCTTCTACAGAACCTAATAATTGTATGATACAATATTGTTCTGCTCCAGGAAGACATCCAGGCCTCTCTTGAACCCCTCGACTGAGTTCGCCATCACCACCTCCTCAGGCAAGCAATTCCAGATTCTCACTGCCCTAACAGTAAAGAATCCTCTTCTATGTTGGTGGAAAAACCTTCTCTCCTCCAGACGCAAAGAATGCCCCCTTGTGCCCGTCACCTTCCTTGGTATAAACAGATCCTCAGCGAGATATTTGTATTGTCCCCTTATATACTTATACATGGTTATTAGATCGCCCCTCAGTCGTCTTTTTTCTAGACTAAATAATCCTAATTTCGCTAATCTATCTGGGTATTGTAGTTCTCCCATCCCCTTTATTAATTTTGTTGCCCTCCTTTGTACTCTCTCTAGTTCCATTATATCCTTCCTGAGCACCGGTGCCCAAAACTGGACACAGTACTCCATGTGCGGTCTAACTAGGGATTTGTACAGAGGCAGTATAATGCTCTCATCATGTGTATCCAGACCTCTTTTAATGCACCCCATGATCCTGTTTGCCTTGGCAGCTGCTGCCTGGCACTGGCTGCTCCAGGTAAGTTTATCATTAACTAGGATCCCCAAGTCCTTCTCCCTGTCAGATTTACCCAGTGGTTTCCCGTTCAGTGTGTAATGGTGATATTGATTCCCTCTTCCCATGTGTATAACCTTACATTTATCATTGTTAAACCTCATCTGCCACCTTTCAGCCCAAGTTTCCAACTTATCCAGATCCATCTGTAGCAGAATACTATCTTCTCTTGTATTAACTGCTTTACATAGTTTTGTATCATCTGCAAATATCGATATTTTACTGTGTAAACCTTCTACCAGATCATTAATGAATATGTTGAAGAGAACAGGTCCCAATACTGACCCCTGCGGTACCCCACTGGTCACAGCGACCCAGTTAGAGACTATACCATTTATAACCACCCTCTGCTTTCTATCACTAAGCCAGTTACTAACCCATTTACACACATTTTCCCCCAGACCAAGCATTCTCATTTTGTGTACCAACCTCTTGTGCGGCACGGTATCAAACTACGTAACTGGGCAATATACTACGTGACTGGGCAATATACTACGTGACTGGGCAATATACTACGTGACTGGGCAGTATACTATGTGGCTGGGCAATATACTACGTAACTGGGCAATATACTACGTGACTGGGCAATATACTACGTGACTGGGCAGTATACTACGTGACTGGGCAGTATACTATGTGGCTGGGCAATATACTACGTAACTGGGCAATATACTACGTGACTGGGCAATATACTACGTGACTGGGCAGTATACTACGTGACTGGGCAGTATACTACGTGACTGGGCAATATACTACGTGACTGGGCAATATACTATGTGGCTGGGCAATATACTACGTAACTGGGCAGTATACTACGTGACTGGGCAGTATACTACGTGACTGGGCAGTATACTAAGTGGCTGGGCAATATACTACGTAACTGGGCAATATACTACGTGACTGGGCAATATACTACGTGGCTGGGCAATATACTACGTGACTGGGCAGTATACTACGTGACTGGGCAGTATACTACGTGACTGGGCAGTATACTACGTAACTGGGCAATATACTACGTGGCTGGGCAATATACTACGTGACTGGGCAGTATACTACGTAACTGGGCAATATACTACGTGGCTGGGCAATATACTACGTGACTGGGCAATATACTACGTGACTGGGCAATATACTACGTGACTGGGCAGTATACTACGTAACTGGGCAATATACTACGTGGCTGGGCAATATACTACGTGACTGGGCAGTATACTACGTAACTGGGCAATATACTACGTGGCTGGGCAATATACTACGTGACTGGGCAATATACTACGTGACTGGGCAATATACTACGTGGCTGGGCAATATACTACGTGACTGGGCAGTATACTACGTGACTGGGCAGTATACTACGTAACTGGGCAATATACTACGTGGCTGGGCAATATACTACGTGACTGGGCAGTATACTACGTGACTGGGCAGTATACTACGTAACTGGGCAATATACTACGTGACTGGGCAATATACTACGTGGCTGGGCAATATACTACGTGACTGGGCAGTATACTACGTGACTGGGCAGTATACTACGTAACTGGGCAATATACTACGTGACTGGGCAGTATACTACGTAACTGGGCAATATACTACGTGACTGGGCAGTATACTACGTGACTGGGCAGTATACTACGTAACTGGGCAATATACTACGTGACTGGGCAATATACTACGTGGCTGGGCAATATACTACGTGACTGGGCAGTATACTACGTGACTGGGCAGTATACTACGTGACTGGGCAGTATACTACGTGACTGGGCAGTATACTACGTAACTGGGCAATATACTACGTGGCTGGGCAATATACTACGTGACTGGGCAGTATACTACGTGACTGGGCAGTATACTACGTAACTGGGCAATATACTACGTGACTGGGCAATATACTACGTGACTGGGCAGTATACTACGTGACTGGGCAGTATACTACGTGACTGGGCAATATACTACGTGACTGGGCAGTATACTACGTGGCTGGGCAATATACTACGTGACTGGGCAGTATACTACGTGGCTGGGCAATATACTACGTAACTGGGCAATATACTACGTGACTGGGCAATATACTACGTGACTGGGCAATATACTACGTGGCTGGGCAATATACTACGTGACTGGGCAATATACTACATGGCTGGGCAATATACTACGTGACTGGGCAATATACTACGTGACTGGGCAATATAATACATCACTGGGCAATATACTACGTGACTGGGCAGTATACTACGTGACTGGGCAATATACTACGTGACTGGGCAATATACTACGTGACTGGGCAGTATAATACATCACTGGGCAATATACTACGTAACTGGGCAATATACTACGTGACTGGGCAATATACTACGTGACTGGGCAATATACTACGTGACTGGGCAGTATACTACGTGTCTGTGCTGTATACTATGTGGCTGGGCAATATACTACATGTCTGTGCTGTATACTACGTGACTGGGCAATATAATACATCACTGGGCAATATACTACGTGACTGGGCAGTATACTACGTGACTGGGCAATATACTACGTGACTGGGCAATATAATACATCACTGGGCAATATACTACGTGACTGGGCAATATACTACGTGACTGGGCAATATACTACGTGACTGGGCAATATAATACATCACTGGGCAATATACTACGTAACTGGGCAATATACTACGTGTCTGTGCTGTATACTATGTGGCTGGGCAATATACTACATGTCTGTGCTGTATACTACGTGACTGGGCAATATACTATGTGGCTGGGCAATATACTACATGTCTGTGCTGTATACTACGTGACTAGGCAATATACTACGTGGCTGGGCAATATACTACGTGGCTGGGCAATATACTACGTGGCTGGGCAATATACTACGTGGCTGGGCAATATACTACGTGACTGGGCAATATACTACGTGGCTGGGCAATATACTACGTGACTGTGCTGTATACTATGTGGCTGGGCAATATACTACGTGGCTGGGCAATATACTACGTGGCTGGGCAATATACTACGTGGCTGAGCAATATACTACGTGGCTGGGCAATATACTACGTGGCTGGGCAATATAGTACGTGACTGGGCAATATACTACGTGGCTGGGCAATATACTACGTGACTGGGCAATATACTATGTGACTGGGCAATATACTACGTGACTGGGCAATATACTACGTGGCTGGGCAATATACTACGTGGCTGGGCAATATACTACGTGGCTGGGCAATATACTACATGTCTGTGCTGTATACTACGTGACTAGGCAATATACTACGTGGCTGGGCAATATACTACGTGGCTGGGCAATATACTACGTGGCTGAGCAATATACTACATGTCTGTGCTGTATACTACGTGACTAGGCAATATACTACATGGCTGGGCAATATACTACGTGGCTGGGCAATATACTACGTGGCTGGGCAATATACTACATGTCTGTGCTGTATACTACGTGACTAGGCAATATACTACGTGGCTGGGCAATATACTACGTGACTGGGCAATATACTACGTGGCTGGGCAATATACTACGTGACTGGGCAATATACTACGTGGCTGGGCAATATACTACGTGACTGGGCAATATACTACGTGGCTGGGCAATATACTACATGTCTGTGCTGTATACTACGTGACTAGGCAATATACTACGTGGCTGGGCAATATACTACGTGACTGGGCAATATACTACGTGGCTGGGCAATATACTACGTGGCTGGGCAATATACTACGTGGCTGAGCAATATACTACGTGGCTGGGCAATATACTACGTGGCTGGGCAATATACTACGTGGCTGGGCAATATACTACGTGGCTGGGCAATATACTACATGTCTGTGCTGTATACTACGTGACTAGGCAATATACTACGTGGCTGGGCAATATACTACGTGACTGGGCAATATACTACGTGGCTGGGCAATATACTACGTGACTGGGCAATATACTATGTGACTGGGCAATATGCTATGTGGCTGGGCAATATACTACGTGGCTGGGCAATATACTACGTGGCTGGGCAATATACTACGTGGCTGGGCAATATACTACGTGGCTGGGCAATATACTACGTGGCTGGGCAATATACTATGTGGCTGGGCAATATACTACGAGGACATGCATATTCTAGAATACCCGATGCGTTAGAATCGGGCCACCATCTAGTTGATTAATAATAGTGAGATTTTCTGGGCGCACACATATAAATGTGGAAAGTAACAATTCCCCGGACATAATGTAGCGCCATCGTTCAGAACCGGGGCTATTTTTGCAGAACATTTCCAGCACTTATCAGATGAAACAATGTAATACGCGCAGTGACTCCGCAGAATATAATATTAGACTCAGGAATTATAGACGGATTAAGAAAATTCATTTATTTAAGTAAAAAAAGTGTAAATAAATTATAAGGGAAAAAAAAATAAGAAATTAGAAGAAAAAATGAAAAGCAAAAAAAAAACCTCAAATAAAATAGTGATACTTTTGGCAAATACTTTTCATGAATGGAAGCTCAGATAAAAACCTGAGAAATCTGAGCTTGTGGAAAGTCTGATACCCGAGGGCCCGATATTTCATGATAAATGTTTGCCTGATTATTTCTTGATCGGTTTTTCAACTAATAGTTAGAAATGGTTTTCTGATAGATGGGAACAAAAACTTCTTTTTTTTTTTAAGCTGAAAGTGATAAATTCTGTTAGCGCCGAGTCCATCATCTGTGATGTCGTTTATCAAGTCGGAGCGACATGACCGGACTAAGGACGAGCGTCGCGGCAGCCGAATTTAATGTCTTTTCATGAGTCCACCGTCAGCTTCTCCCTATTTGTCGACGTTAAAGTACAATCTATCGTAAATACTCTCTTCTTTATAAGTGGACGGTCGTATCTAAGCCTCAGCCTGTAATAACAGGAGCGCGATATTATTATTACACTGCAATTCTTTGTCCGTTATATTGAATGTTTCCACACGATCACCTCATCCAGTCTCGTTTATTACATCCTAAAAAGTCTTTTTTAAAGGGACGATCTAACAATAAATAAAGATTCCTGTTTTCTTAAAAAAAAATTTAAAAAATAGCGCCACCCCTTTCTAAAGGTCGTACGTGGTACTGCATCTCTTGTACACAGACTCCGGTGCACCCATAAAGTTTTTTTCAAGAGGACACTCTGGTATCTTTTGTCCTGAGCCGTCTTCTTTTTTTTTTCCTCTTTTGTTTTTTTTTTCTTCACATTTTGATGTGAATGGAGAATGGACCGATCACTTTTTTTTTTTAGCCAATTTCCAAAGTCAGAAATGGTTAAAAAAATCTAAAAAAAAGGGACTTGAACTGCGAGTTTTTTATCACTACAGTGCATACGTTCATTCGTTTTTTGCATTTTTTTTTTCACTGTTTTCAAGAAACAAAAAGACGTCACGTTCACATGCCCTAAAGGGGTTTTCTAAGATGATAAAAATATGTCTGGATTCATCCAAATATAGAGCCGCCATTTTCTGCAGCTGGAGCCTTGTGACCGTGAACGATGCAGAGCTGCAATACCTCACTCATCCTGTACACAGGGGTGGCGCTGTTTTTGGAAGAAGTCAGCCATGTTTTAGTAATCCTGGAGAACCTCTTAATATTATGTAGAGAGTGTCTAGACGTGTTGCTACTTTCACACTAGCGTTTTTTTTTTTCAATAAGTCGCAATGCGTCGCTTATGGGAAAAAACGCATCCTGCAAAGTTGTCTGCAGGATGCGTTTTTGCCCCATAGACTAACATTAGAGACGCATTGCGACACATTGACACACTTCGCAACCGTCATGCGACAGTTGCGCTGTCTTGTGGCGGATCGCCGGGAGCTAAAAACGTTATATGTAACGTTTTTTGCTGCCGACCGTCCGCCATTTCCGACCGCGCATGCGCGGCCGGAACTCCGCCCCCACCTCCCCGCACCTCACAATGGGGCAGCGGATGCGCTGGAAAAATGCATCCGCTGCCCCTGTTGTGCGGCGCATTCACTGCTAGCGTCGGTACGTCGGCCCGACGCACTGCGACGGGCCGAGTCCGACGCTAGTGTGAAAGTAGCCTTAGCTGTATTTTTTTTTAAAACTCTAGCAAATTAAGTTCTGCTACATCTGCCCTCTTAAAGGGATTATCACATTCCTCCCCTATTGGCCAGAAGAGAGAGTCTAAAAAACCTAAACACTTCTTGCCCAGGAGATTCCAGAGCTGGTGACTACTGGTGATCAATGGATGACCTTATGGGCTGATTCCTTTTTTTTTTGTCATTGTTATAATTATACCAAAATGTTCCAAAAACTTTAAAAGGGGTTGTCCAGGAGCAAAATATTGGTGGCCGATCCATGGGATCTGTTATCAATATCAGATAAGTGCAGGTCCGACACTCAGCCCCCAAAGTGCTGAAAAAGTGAAAGAAAAGTTAGAAAAAAGTTTTTATACCGTGTCCTTTCAGCAGTGCAACAACCTGTTATCCGAAAGGGCGCAGCATAATAAGTTTTTTCTAACTTTTTTCTAACTTTTTTGACCAGGTAGCTCCGGAGCGGATACCTGCCAGTGCTCGGCTTGTCACCGTTTTTCAAAGAGTTTCTTACATTTTGGAATATTTATTGTGGCGGCGGCATTGTCGGATTTTTCTCCAGGTTGGTTACATGGTATCTCAGCTCTCGTTAGGCTGCGGGGACATTGGCCGTGCACTTTATGGTGGTTGATGCATCAATTCCCTTTGCACGGAGTCATTATACGGACGATCTCCCCGCCGACAGAAGCCATCCTCCTCAATCATTCTGCTAAATCTGCCTTCGAAATTGCCCAAAGTGCGCCATTCTTTTCTATATTCTGCCGGTGATGGCGATAAAGAAATCCCCTGACTGTTTCCGCTTACAGGGAGCTCGGAATATTGATTTTCCACTTGAATTTTCAGTTAGATATATTAATTGACAAAGCGCAGACACAATTGAGCGAGCAGGTGCGCCGAATCTGGAACCAAAGACGCCTGACAGTAATAATTACACACTGGTGATGAAAAAAAAAGGAAATAACCCGCGGGGAATCATGGGGACGAACATTTTACTCATTTCCTCCTTTAATTACCATTATATTATAGTTTATTACATCCGCTTTGATACCCCCGCTTTTATCCTCTAGCCCCCCGGTACAGCGCGCCGTATATGTACGTCATTGTAGTCAAAGGCGCCAACACGTAAGAAAAGTCAGAAAGGGGCTGTGATTTATCGTTGCATTTAGGGACCATACAAATCTCTTATCCCAAAAAGTTTAAAAGGTTTGATAACATATACAGCATAGACGATCGATATGAGATAAGTGAGGGTCCGACACCCGGAAACCCCCAGCGATCAGCTGATACCAGAGATGCTGGAACATCACAGTGCACCACAGAGCCATTTACAGTGTAGTGGCCGTTCTCGGTATTGCACCTCAGCTCCTATTAAAGTGAATGTGATCTGAGCCGCAGTACCGAGCACGACCACAACACAGTGTGCGGCGCTATGGTGCCCCATATACAGTGATCTTCTGACAGCGGTGACTTCCCTTATTAGCTGGTCAGTGGGGGTGCACTGTGTCGGACCCCCATCACTCTGACAATCCTAAACACAGGTCATTACAGATCCCGAACAAACCTTTTCCTCATTACTTCTAATGAAACACAAGACCATTTTTTGCCATTTTTTTGCCATTTTTTTGCCATAGTAGGGTCCCACTGATGGATGTCTTGTTACAGATCTAAGGCGTTCATAACATGGTCACATGCAGATATCATTAGCACTAAGTAGCGTGAAAAAGCGGAAGATGAGACTCTACGCACTGGTGAAGACTTGGATCCCAAATCACAGGACATTTTATTTCTGGGCTCTCGAGCCGGCCAAGAACGCCACCAACACTTCATTTTCAGAACTTGGTTGATTTTATGACTTCTCTTGGCCACTTTTTAGATTTTTTTTTTTAATTTATTGTCGAAGTTCACTTAGTTATTTTAAACATTGTTTGGAACTTTTTCAAAACTTTCCGAGTGTTTGGATGTGGGGGGTCCGGTACTGAGCCTGAGAGTATAAGGCAGAGTAATACATTAATTTAAGATAATTTTTGCAATTAAAGTTCTGCTACAATATTCGCCTGAACCTGGCCCGGGATCCTCTCCGTACCGTGCGATTTTCCTTGGCCGTCACTTGAATTCCAAGTCCTTTTGCGCTTATTCCACCACCTCTAGCAATGTCCTGACGTCGCGGGGTTTAGTAATCCCTAGAGGTGCCCGGATTCCAACATTGGAGTGCTGGTTGAGGACACTCGCCCTGCGCGGGAAGACGTGCACTCTGGACGAGATCCTGCAAATACTTTTCCTCAAACTCTACTTAATATATCTTCTAAATTGTGCCGTTTTGTGTATACATCTCCAATGCAGACCTATGTGTTTCCATGGCCTTAGAATACAACCAGACCTTGTGTAGTCCGCAGTCATGTCTCGCTCTTTACCATCTTCATACTAACCAGGTAGAAGAGTATGTCTCCATCTGATGAAGTTCTCGGTGTTGGATGGGACCTATGTTCAGTTTTGACAAAAAAGTTGGATGATTCTTGTGTGCAGCTTTTAGGGATAGGGATTGTTTAGGATCTAGTCACCCCCTAAGGCAGTGTTCCCCAACTCCGGTCCTCAAGAGCCACCAACAGGTCATGTTTTGAGGATTTCCTTGGTATTGCACAGGTCATTGAATGCTTGCCTGTCCAGTTGATGCAATTATCACCTGTGCAATACTAAGGAAATCCTGAAAACATGACCTGTTGGTCATGTTAGTCTTGAGGACCGGACTTGGGGAACACTGCCCTAGGGTGTAGGCATCATGAACTAGGATATCCCTTTTCTATGTGCCTCTACGGTAAGTATACCCTTTGACCAACGCGTTTTGGGCTTGCACAGTTGGTTGCCGGCAGCTTCTCTGTTGTGAATTCTGCTTTTGGGTTCCCTCCAGTGGTTGTAGGTGGGAATGCAGTTGTCCCTGAGTCGCAGTCTTGGCCAGGTGTATCTGCTGATTGCAGTTCTGACTGGGATATTTAGGTGTGCAGGATTCATTAGTCCTTGCCAGTTGTCCATGGTTCTGGGAGGAGTAGGTTATCTGTCTGGTTCCTCTTGCCTTGCTGCTAATTCAGCAAAGATAAGTGTTTGTTTTTTTTGTTTCTGTGGCACACTTGCTGTGTGCTAATAATTTTGTGCTATTCATTTGTTTCTTGTCCAGCTTAGATTGTGTCAGTATTTTCTCAGTCTTGTTGGATTCTCAGGAGTTGCAGATATACGCTCCCCATCTTTAGTTAGATGGTGGAACTTTTTGTATCATCTGCTGTGGATATTTTTTGAAGGGTTTTTTACTGACTGCTTAGTATTCTGTCCTATCCTTTCCTATTTAGCTAGAGTGGCCTATTTTGCTAAATCTTGTTTCCTGCCTACGTGTGTCTTTCCTCTATTACTCACAGTCAATATGTGTGGGGGGCTGCCTATCCTTTGGGGTTCTGCTCTGAGGCAAGGTAGAATTCCTATTTCCATCTATAGGGGAATTTAGTCCTCCGGCTGTGTCGAGGTGTCTAGGGTTTGTTAGGCACACCCCCACGGCTACTTCTTGTTGCGGTGTTAAGTTCAGGATTTGCGGTCAGTATAGCGTCCACCAACTCCAGAGAAAGTTCCATGCGGCTCCAAGGCCACCAGATCATAACACTTCTCCATATAACTGCATATCTCACCTTCCCCATTGGGTTAGTGGAAACTAAGTGAGGTCTAAGACGTGAAGCGGTGGAAGGTCAGCTATGGAATAGGGTTGGGGAACAGGTAGGTCTCCAGCTCCACCGACATGGAAGCGCGTGGAGGACTCCTGCATGTCCTTCGTCTTCTGCACTCCTCGTGTTGGGTACTGAAGTACTCTGCCTGTTGGGATAATGAAATCCGCAGCAGCAGACCGTATCTCCGCGAGGACATAAATAAAGGACAGTGCCCAGAATCTGCTTGGTCGACAGCAGCTCGGAAAACATCAGAAAAAATAAGCGAAATGACCTTAATGTATATCTCGGAGGAGAGCGGCGGTGGGATGTGTCGTAAATGTACAGATACATTAAGGGATTGGAAACATTGGATGCAGATTAGTATTTCATCTAAAAGGACTTGTGGAGCAAGTGGTCGGGCTCCCTGGAAATATAGGAAAGGAATCGTATTCATGGAGAAGTAATGGATCTCTGAGGAGGAGGAGACCGGCGACGCTCCGCTGTATTGGATCTGATGACGTTGCTGCTTTAGGTCCTTTTCTTGGAGTTTCTCATTTCTCAGAAGTTCCTCTGTCATGTACAATAAAGGGGCTGTAAAATCCATGGGTGCTTGCTACAAATAAACAGGTTCACCCACTGATGTGTTGTGTAAAGTATTGCATCTCCCTGTAATACCCCAGTAACCTGTGTAGAAGTGTGGCGCTCTCGTTGTAAGAATTCAACCATGTTTTCCTAATCCGGCACAATTTTCGTAAAATATCCCAGTACTGCTCAGTGACTATTCAGAATAAGCTGTCATTACGGGTGAGTGAATGGACTCCCGGGACTCCTGGACGCGGGACTCGTGTCCCACGAATCCATCTGCTCGTCTAGCTGTCAGATGTGTAAACCTGAGGGATAACATTATTTCTGCCCATTACTTTTATCTTGCAGTTTTTTCTTTCTTGAGACTCTGTCTAATTTACAGTTATCTCTGAGCTTGTGGGTGCACAACAGCTGCTCCCAGGAATCCCTCATATCTCCCATACACAGCGCACACAGACATCAGGGATTCCTGCTCTCCTGTCGCTATATAGCACATATTCAGAATCAGCAGCATCAGCATGGAAGACAATATACAGAAGTACTGAGCAGTGTAGTTGTGAATCCAGTTCTGGGGTGAAATAAAACTTTGCTAGAAAGCAGCAACATGGAGGACATTATGTTACATTACTCAGCAGTGTAACCTTGAATCCAGCTCTGGTGTGAGATAAAAAGTTTACAAGACATTGCATCAAGGAGAACATTATACAGCAGTAGTGAGCAGTATAAGTGTGAATCCAGCTATGTGGTGAAAAAAAAACATTTACTAGAAAGCAGCAGTATAGAGGACATTATGTAGCATTATTGAGCAGTTTAATTGTGAATCAACTTCTAGGGTGAGATAGGGATCCAAGAAGTATTGTTTCTCCTTGCGGAGAGTGACATGTTAAGCATGCCGAGATGAGGTGACTTAAAGCCACAATGCTCCTCTGGGAAATATGCAAATTGCCTCGTCAGAGAGGAAGAGGACTAGAACTCTAGTGTCACCTATTGGAAGTAGCAATCCTAACAGTCAATGTCGACCCTGGGTTGCACTAGGGTGAGATAAAGCTACTAACTAGAAAGCAGCAGCATGGAGAACATAATATACCACTACTGAGCATTGTATCTGTGAATCCAGCTCTGGTGTGAGATAAAACACAAGAAGTAGAAACATGGAGAACATTAGTCAGCAGTACTGAGCAGTGTACTTGTAAATCAGCTCTGGGGTGAAGTAAAACACTTACTGGAAAGCAGTGTAGTTGTGAATCCAGCCCTGGATGAGATAAAGTGCTTACAAGAAGTAGCAGCATGGAGGGAATTATACAGCAGTACTGAGCAATGTAAGTGTAAATCCAGTTCTGGAGGGAAATAAAACACTAACTACAAAGCAGCAGAGGTCAGTGAATGTCTGTGCCGCTGATCCCTCCTCAAGCTGCTCTTATTTTCACCATGATGCATTTTAGCATTTTAGGCAGATTATGAAATGGGGAGGAGGGGAAGAAGTGGCTCAAAAGTGGAGAAACAAGCATACTTCTCTGATGACGATGAGCATGATAATAATATTTTTTATTACAAATTTGGCAGCATTTTACATTTTGGAGGAATCAAATACAGACTACATCAGATGTTACAGAATAACACATAGTTCAGCAATTCAATCAAGTGACTACCCTGTTCGCAAGAGCTTACAATCTAAAAATACGTGGATGATACAAAAAGGTAAAAAGTGCCTATATAACATTATCCAACCATCCTTATAATGAATAAGAGGACCCATGTAACGCTGCATGAACGCCTGCCAGAGTCTGTGCATGTCTGAGTGCACAGAGGGAGCAGAGGAGGACAGGACCAGATTCTGTAAGTAAGTATGTGGGAGAGCAAAGGACACAAGTTCCCAGCTCTGGTGGTCTATGGGGGTCCGACATCTTAATGGCACTGATCTAAGTTACCAAAATCACCTATCCATACTCTGTTTAAGACTGATACCTCTGCAACCCCTGTAGATACAACTTTGGGGTGGTCTATAAACTGCAAAATCAAAACGTAAAAGTCATGTAAACCTTCACGCATGGTTTTCTTGCTTCGTAAATGCAAAGTTAAGTAACTTTCTCAACTGTCTTCAGTATAAAACATTTTTACAGCTGCAGAGTGCCTGTAAGTCTTCTGTTGTGTTCAGTGCTCTGTAAAAATGTTACAAATCCAATAAGGCTCCTGCTCCTGGTTCTTACGCTCTCGGATCTCCCCTTTCTTCTGTCAGTTTTAGAGATAGCAGCAGGGAGTGGGAGGAGGTTGTATGCAGATGTGCAGTAAAGAGGAGAGAAAGTATCTACAGACTCAGGGAGGGCAGAGAACACAGGCTGAAAACGAATGAAAGAAAGAAGATCACATTCTAAAAATCAGAGCAATTTTAATCACTGAGGCTATGTGCACACGTTCAGGAATCTCTGCAGAATTTTCCTGAACAAAACCTGACTTTTTCTACAAGAAATAAATTCGCTTTTTTTTTTTTGCATTTTTTTTTTTGTGTTTTTATCGTGTTTTTTTCACGTTTTTTTCCAGAGCTTCCCCAATGCAATAATAGAGCGGCAAAAACGCAAAAAAATCCGCAAAATTAATGAACATGCTGCATTTTTTACCGCCATCATGTGCACAAAAATTGCAGAATGCATTAAAAATGATGGGATGCTTATGTAAGCGGGTTTTTTTAGCATTTTTTTCCGCTGAAAACGGCCAAAAAAACGGGAAAAATCCTGAACGTGTGCACGTAGCCTCACAGTAGCCACCTTCATATATAAAAATATTTTTTTTTCCATATCGTAGGTGTCCATAGACTTTAAGGAGCAGAATAGAATTGGACGAATGCAAAACCAGCTAAATGCAAGTAAATCTAAAAATACTCAACTATTCCCAGTTTATCGATTCCGCCTTCTTCACACGAGGTGACATCACTTTTACAGATGCTATGAAGTGTCACCGCGCCATTTTTTTTTCCCAATTAGATAATCAGCGTCTATTCATAGCAAAAGATTTCCGTGATCTGTAAGAACATTGGGAACTGACAAAAAGGAGGACAATTCCAAAAGAGAGTGTAAGATTAGGGGCGACGAGGAGATGAGGATCGCCCTCCATAGGGGCAGGACAAGTGCACGGCATCAGCCCAATCTAATTGGGTGGTCCCACCGGAGGGTCCCTTGCCCTGCTGGTGCTGGTCAGACCATGACTTCACGTCTTCGACACAACTCACATTAGTTTTCCCATTCTGTTATTATTATTATTATTATTTATTGTTATAGCGCCATTTATTCCATGGGTTATTATCTTATGTTCCTTTTACATCTGGCTGCCTTCTTTGCTTTCATAAATGGCTTCCAGGTCGCCTGTCCAGAAATGGGGGCAGCAAATCATGGAATGGAAGAGATGCAAGAACTGACATTTTTTATTCGATATTGTAACATCTTTTTCCAATCTGTAGCATAGATCTTCATGTCAGATTGTAAGTGGTCCGACTCTTGGGACCCCCATCGATCAGCCAAGCAAGGGTCTTTTTAGTCACTGTAGCGAGCTGCAGTACCAGGCACAGCCACAATGATATATATGGCGCTATACCTGGGTGATAATTGAGCGGTTTTGGTTTAGGGGTCTCCCCATCAATTATATAGAAAAACATCATTTACCATCACTGTTACAGTTAGAAAACCCCTTTAAAAGACAGTATACAGTGTCGAGACCGCAAGGCATTTTGAAGAATTACACAATTATTTTCTAGCTCACACCAGAGAATTTTTTTCAATTTTCTATCAATTTTTAAAATGATCACAAGTAACTTTTTATGACCGTTACATAGTAACAGCTCAAGGATGACTCCTAATCAAGAGACCTTTTATGACACACACATGATTTGGGGCTATGACCCTAATAATAGGAAAATGACATCGCCTCGTTTTATAAAAAAATACATAATAAAATATGGATATAACAGCAAAGGAAACTTTTAGTTACAAGATTCTAGAAAATTATTTCGATTTTTCACTTTATATATCTATATATACCTTTCATGTATATGTTGTCTACTTCTTTGGGGACCACCTCTGGGTGTGTGGATACCCTTTCAGGGATACACATGAGCATGTTTTCGTATATATTTATACATGGGCACAACTTGATACATGGCAGTGTTTGGCCAGTCATAGTATTTATATGTGATAGATCTTGGACTGACTGGCTCTCTGCACCATTTCTTGCACTTTTGCACTTTATTTTATATTTCTATGTCACCACTTATCTGTATTCAGATCTGTGGTACACTTATTTATAGATGTACATTGGTTGTTTATATGTTTTTTTTCATTTATGCTCTTGTTTTTTTCTGGTATCTCTCTGTTTTAAGAGTGTCCATGTCTATATAGATCTAGACCAAGATATATATGGGAGTCAGTGTCTTTCTCCCCTTTTTTCTCTTCATGAGGATTTAAAACTTGCCCGGATCCGGGGTGTGGAGGAGCTGACCGGTGTCTGCCTTTCATAAAGTATACGGACAATTGTCTAAGACTAGTGCAGCCGGTTAATGGTAAGGTATGGCTGGTGCGCATGCGCTCTGGTGTTCCGGGGTAGTGGCCGGCGGTGGTGCTCGTCATCAGCGGTGGGCGGACTGATGGGCCGGTTCTCCCTCCGTATGCGGCCGCACGGTTGGGGGCCCTGTGCTCGTTGTGTTGTCAGCTGCCGTGGGCGTGCCTACCTTACCGGCCTGCTCCGGGATCACCGATGCTGTGTGCGCCATTGTTTAGCGGTGAGTGCTCGCAATCTAAAACTACAAATGCCGACATGCCATTCGGTTAGATCACATGTCTATGTCACATGTACTGGCATTGTACCTATACAAGATCACGTGGTGTGTTATATTGGGCGGGACATTGCTGCTATTGGTCAAACCCAGCTTAAAAGGAGCATTCTGGGAGTATGATGCCACTTCCCCCGAAACGCGCGTAGGGGCTGTGGCACCATCTCCTGACCATCAGCAAGGATCTATTTATCTATGTGAGTACTTTGGTGTATATTGCTTTGCTATTATGAGTACTACTGGGTAGTGGGAACCGGGTATGCCACTCTCTGTCTCCCACCTAGAATGATGCTAGTTTTAGCAATATATTGATGTTAATATTACCATCTTTTTTGTAATGCTGTTTGCTCAGTAGCGGTGCCACGTATATTTGTTTGGCTCATATACCGAGCACTTTGTTGGCTACCAGATTTAAAATTTTGTATGTTTCAATGTTTAAGTACAATTTTTTTATTCTAATAAAGATTTGTTCGATATACGCATCTTTCGTATATGTTTTCCAAGATTCTAGAAAAAGCAACACGTCAAGAATCCCATAAAACTGCTCACAACCCCCCGACTGACGATCCAAAGCCGAAACCAAAACAGCTTGATTTTGATGTTTAAATTAATCCCACCGGAAAATGATAACAGACGGCACCGAACCTCATCATGTGTGAGCAGATAAAAGGCGAGTTCAGGTGGTAGGCAGGATAAAGACAGAGAAGGTTCTGTGCCAAGAAGTCTGCATCAGGAAAAAAGTCATTAGGAAAAAATATCACTGTTTCATAGAGGCAGTATTATACCAGTTATATTCCTGTACATAGGGGCAGTATTATAGTAGTTATATTCTTGTACATAGGAGCAGTATTATAGTAGTTATATTCTTGTACATAGGAGCAGTATTATAGTAGTTATATTCTTGTACATAGGGGCAGTATTATAGTAGCTATATTCTTGTACATAGGAGCAGTATTATAGTAGTTATATTCTTGTACATAGGGGCAGTATTATACCAGTTATATTCTTGTACATAGGGGCAGTATTATAGTGTTATATTCTTGTACATAGGAGCTGTATTATAGTAGTTATATTCTTGTACATAGGGGCAGTATTATAGTGTTATATTCCTGTACATAGGAGCAGTATTATAGTGTTATATTCTTTTACATAGGGGCAGTATTATAGTAGTTATATTCTTGTACATAGGGGCAGTATTATAGTAGTTATATTCTTGTACATAGGGGCAGTATTATAGTGTTATATTCTTGTACATAGGGGCAGTATTATAGTAGTTATACTCTTGTACATAGGGGCAGTATTATAGTAGTTATATTCTTGTACATATGAGCAGTATTATAGTAGTTATATTCTTGTACGTAGCAGCAGTATTATAGTAGTTATATTCTTGTACGTAGGAGCAGTATTATAGTAGTTATATTCTTGTACATAGGGGCAGTATTATAGTAGTTATATTCTTGTACATAGGAGCAGTATTATAGTAGTTATATTCTTGTACATATGAGCAGTATTATAGTAGTTATATTCCTGTACATAGGAGCAGTATTATAGTAGTTATATTCTTGTACATAGGAGCAGTATTATAGTAGTTATATTCTTGTACATAGGGACAGTATTATACCAGTTATATTCTTGTACATAGGGGCAGTATTATAGTGTTATATTCTTGTACATAGGAGCTGTATTATAGTAGTTATATTCTTGTACATAGGGGCAGTATTATAGTGTTATATTCCTGTACATAGGAGCAGTATTATAGTGTTATATTCTTGTACATAGGGGCAGTATTATAGTAGTTATATTCTTGTACATATGAGCAGTATTATAGTAGTTATATTCCTGTACATAGGAGCAGTATTATAGTAGTTATATTCTTGTACATAGGAGCAGTATTATGGTAGTTATATTCTTGTACATAGGGACAGTATTATACCAGTTATATTCTTGTACATAGGGGCAGTATTATAGTGTTATATTCCTGTACATAGGAGCAGTATTATAGTGTTATATTCTTGTACATAGGGGCAGTATTATAGTAGTTATATTCTTGTACATATGAGCAGTATTATAGTAGTTATATTCCTGTACATAGGAGCAGTATTATAGTAGTTATATTCTTGTACATAGGAGCAGTATTATAGTAGTTATATTCTTGTACATAGGGACAGTATTATACCAGTTATATTCTTGTACATAGGGGCAGTATTATAGTGTTATATTCTTGTACATAGGAGCTGTATTATAGTAGTTATATTCTTGTACATAGGGGCAGTATTATAGTGTTATATTCCTGTACATAGGAGCAGTATTATAGTGTTATATTCTTGTACATAGGGGCAGTATTATAGTAGTTATATTCTTGTACATAGGGGCAGTATTATAGTAGTTATATTCTTGTACATAGGGGCAGTATTATAGTGTTATATTCTTGTACATAGGGGCAGTATTATACCAGTTATATTCTTGTACATAGGGGCAGTATTATAGTGTTATATTCCTGTACATAGGAGCAGTATTATAGTAGTTATATTCTTGTACATAGGGGCAGTATTATAGTGTTATATTCTTGTACATAGGGGCAGTATTATAGTAGTTATACTCTTGTACATAGGGGCAGTATTATAGTAGTTATATTCTTGTACATAGGGGCAGTATTATAGTAGTTATATTCTTGTACATAGCAACAGTATTATAGTAGTTATATTCTTGTACGTAGGAGCAGTATTATAGTAGTTATATTCTTGTACATAGGGGCAGTATTATAGTAGTTATATTCTTGTACATAGGAGCAGTATTATAGTAGTTATATTCTTGTACATATGAGCAGTATTATAGTAGTTATATTCCTGTACATAGGAGCAGTATTATAGTAGTTATATTCTT